>NC_054534.1:74807449-74947449 GCF_017654505.1 Polyodon spathula
GAATCTCGGGCTAGACCATAAGACTACGGTCCCTCCGTCTTCATGTTGGGTGTGCTTTATTAATCATTGGCCTATTCACAAAACAGTTTGAGTGTTTATCTTTAAAATAAAAAAAAAAAAAAAAAAAAGAAAACACAGTTACAGAAGCAGCAACAAGGGCAGTCTGTAAATTATAACGCATGTCCCACAGTACTGCTTGTTTATTTACTAAAACATGGAATATATTTACTCTAGGTTTTATTTTTTTAAAGGCAGAAAAAAACCTAAAATACAAAACTAAAATCAAGCTACAGAAGGCCTAATATAATTGAAGGCCTCTTGTACACTCACAGGTTGTTTGTTTTTAATTTCTAACTATATCCCCATGTTTCTTCACATAGTCAACCTTATACTATAGTACACTTTATCATACCAGACCCTTTCCCGGTTTGTTTACATTCCTCTATACTTTGAGATTTATGGACACCCCCCCCCCCCCCCCCCCCCCCCCCCCCCCCCTTTGAAACCTGCTTGTCACTTTGTCCTTGTGATCATCAAACAATACAACAATACAAGGTTTTGTTGTACAGATAAGATTTTACAGGAAATACCTGTAGGATGTTTTAGCAATGAGTTCACAGGGTAGTCAGCTTCTGAAATATGCAAATCTGCTTTTAAATTTTATAGAAAACTACTTCACACAATTCGAAACACCTTCTAGGGCTTTAAACTTAATGCTTACTAAAAAAAAAAAAATGGAATGATAAAATCCCTGCTTAATTTAGAAATGTTCCTGCTTTGCAAATGTTGTTGATCTTTGGCACTTTTTATACCCTTATGTAAGTTTTAAGTTTGTGATTATCTTGCAGTGCTCAGTTGTGTGCTATAATGATGTAGGTTTGCTGTTGGTGACTTTGTTTTTGTTGTTCTTTGTCAGTGCTCCGTTATAAAACAGATCCTTATCTAAATGGCACCCCCTCTCCCCGCCTCGTATCAAACCATCTAAACCGACATGGCCCACAAAAATCTACACAACCGGTTAAAACCAGCGCTGGCCACTGTTGGGATTTATTACTGGACAGTCTGCGAAAAAAGTTTTTTTCTTATTTTTTGTACCATCAGACTTTACTGTGATTTCTGTTAAAGAATGTAACAAAAGTTTTGATTAGCCATACAACATCTTACTGACTTTGTTTGGACAAAATATGAAAACAGGAGGAGGCTATTAGTTAGACATCTAAGAAGGTACAAAAGCACCCAATAAACAAAAACAGCGATAAAGATAACTTTTTTTTTTTTTTTAAATATGTTATTCCATGATATTATTTTGTGTTTTTTAAAAGCTGCATAAGGATATATTGCAGCCATAATTACAATGTAATCATAGGGCTAGTAAGCCTTAAATGAAAAGTAGATATTTGTAACTCAGAAAAATCAAACACCAAAGATAAGAATCTTTGACTGAATTGAGCACTTGATCTGCAGTACACTTACATACTTAATACCTTTTTTCACTGTATCTTATCGCCTTCTCTCAGACTCATCATCCATTGACGCACCTCACCATGCTTGACGGTTGAGTTATGACCTTGCTGGGAGACGGTTGACAGAGGCCTGAGAAATACAAATACAACAGTACAGTAGTTAAGGTTAGGTCAGATCAATGTTGTTTATAGACAGTTCAAATAGTTGTACATGGGCCCAATTTTAAGCTGGGAAAACATTACCATTGTGGAAAATTATACTCATATTTTATGCACTCAATAAAACTCAGAATTGATGATGTTTGATTGAATTGCAAATATCCTACAGTAAAGCAAATATTGACTGTATTGGGGAATGTTGAACACAATTTACACCTTAATAAATGGCATTCCAACATTTTTGCTAACTAAAACTTTTAATTAATAAATTAGGAAATGTTTTCAATTTAACTAAATTGCCATATTCTTATAATACAATATGGCTATATACAATATGGCTTTTGGAAAATGACAAATAACAAAACAAAGAACAATTGCTAAAACAATGTTTTTTGGCATTATAAATAATAGTTCTTTTTTAAAGTGGCTATAGTTATAATTAAAATTGAACACAACAAGCTAAAGCCTTTATTATCCAATCCTCGTATAACTGTATTCTTCTGAATAAGAACAATGTTGTGATTTCAGTCATAAACCCGTCATTTGTTATACATATATATATATATATATATATATATATATATATATATATTATATTATCATATATATATATATATATATATATATATGGTACTGACTTTAAATTTCCTGTTCCTTTCATTAAATTTGAAACATCTTCATTAGCAAAGTCTGGAATAATCCTTGTGTGTATCAGCTGTTATTTCCCCTTACTGTGCATCACTGACTTTTGAGTTCATGACCTCTACTCTTGCTTTGAAAGGCACTCAGCTGTGAGTTTGGATGGCTGGTCTGGAAGGGTCATCTTGTGTAAACACTTGAGTTGCCTTGAATCTGAATGGCAGACTGCTTCAACCTACATGTTTTTTTTTTTTTCTCCTCTCTCTTTAGCTGTGTTGTTTTCTGCCGGGAGGTCTCTGATTACTTAAACACTTGTTTCTGCCACAGTGGGATTTGACACCTGTCTGTGCTGACACCCAGGATGTTTCTGTTTTGGCTAGCTTAACAATCTGCCATTGTGCAGCAGAGAAAAGCTGCTTAATAACCTGTTACTGATATGCCTCCAAGAGCAACTGGCTCCTTACAGGCAGGAGTGTGGGGAATGCGCTTTGTCAGATAATAGGGTGTTCTGGATAAAACCTTTTACTGTTTATATTGCTTCATGGCCTCTTAAAATCAGAAAAGGGAACATTATTAATCTGAATAACCATGGTGTTTGTACAACTGGATCTGAAAAATATTTATTTTCTTTAAAGGCCAAAGTCTACAGTTCGAAATACATTGTCAGAGATCAGGTTTGGACTGTTCTTGTCAGTTTGTCACTTTTTTAGAATAAATAAACAACTTGTTTTGTTCCGGGAAACACTTTCAACAATGTGGGGTCGGGTTTGTCTGGTAAAATTTAACATGGACGAAGAAAAAACGAAATTGTACGAAGGAAAACTTTTACCCCCGTACTTAAATTTGTCCCTATACTAATTTTTTGTATATATATATATATATATATATATATATATATATATATATATATATATATATATATAATATATATTAATATATATATATATATATAAGTTTACATACTCCAATGAAAATGTATAATTTCTAAAAATTTCATGAAAACAAAGAATTTTAAGAAAAATCTTGTTTACCAGAACTTTTGCTTTTGTGGATGAGGAAAAAAATGTTACAAGAAATAGATGTCTACCGTTATTTATTTCAGCAATTTTTTTCGCAAAACTCCAAAAAATGCTAATTCAAAAGTATTCATTCATTAGTATTCATTAAGTATTCAGTAAGTATTCATTTGACCAAAAAAATGTTAAAAATCACTAAAGGAATCATACCAAAAGCTCCTAGAGTTAAGAAAGAAGCCATCAGTTGCAGGTTACTGTACATTTACCATTTGTTTTGTATTTTTTTTTTTTTTTTTTAAAGTTTCGCGTGGAGATGGCTTATAGCAAACCGCATAGCAACAGTGTATATTGTAGCCTGACGTTCGAAGGTTGACGTTTGCTTACTTTTAAAGCAAAAAATGTCCCCATGTTTAAAGCAGTTTGCATGTTGTTTTATTGTTCACTAACATATTTATGGATGTGTAAATGCTTTTTCTATAGATTTTGGCAAATCCGACTTTTTCACATATCTGCCTATACCTAAGTCCACAGGGGGTCAGATATGTGACATTGTAATATATATAATATATATATATATATCTATATATATATATAAAGAACCCTCGGACAGGGGGGGGGGGTCTCACTTCGGGAAGAGGGAGCGGGAAAAAAGGGGGGGAAAAAAATGGGAAGGGGGGGGGGGAAAAAAAGGGTTATATATATATATATATATATATAATAAAAGAAAAATCACAAATGGCTTACACATAGCATCATTGACCAAAGCAAAATTTGTCCAGTTCAGATTTTTAAACAACTTTTTTTCCTCAGTGATTTTGTAATGCAGCTATTACACATAGAGTACACTGTAGTATGTCAACCCTCCCTACAGACTAGGAAAGACAGGTTACAGTTGAGGGGAATGCTCTTACTGCATTTTGGTGTTCAGTCGAATGGTTTGCGTTTAAGACCACAATATGGAGTTTGTATGTTGCACAGATCCAGTCTCGTTTGTAAAAGTTTAGCGTGCAAATATTCCAGGGGACATGCTAGAAGCAATATTTTGCAATAAATACTAAACAAACCCGATTTTTATGCAGGTTATTTTGGGAATAATAAAACAAGCGAGTTGGGTTGCTGTTCCCCACCCCTGACTAACACCTATTGGGTTAAACTCTGCTATTGCGTGAGTCGCTAGACTCATAACACCACTCTTTATTATCAATGCCAAACAACCCTTATAAGCAATAGACTGTCCATTTGATAAATGTGTATGTGTGTATGACTCATTGACAACATGCTACGTTGAAATATCAATATGTCTATAGATGTCAAATTAATGGCTTGTAATAACTACTGTACAGCAATAAGCACAAGCATTAACTAGTTCTGCTTCATAAAGTCCAATGAAACCGGCTGAATAATGTTACGGTAACATATTGAATTACATACTTCTTTGTAGTTTTCCATATAGTTAATGAAAACCTGACAACAAATTTAAATATGACGTTTCAAAATCTAATATGAAATACTGTACTACTATTATGGGTTCCAGTAGACTTTTGCGATATAATTGTGTAGTTTATTTGATTACATGTGTTAAATAAAAGATCTGAATTATGTTCATATACTTTTTGTTTAATTATGTATAAATTCTTAAATTCTAGGTGATGCAAAACTTTTGGCCATCATTGGAACAGTGGAGGATTTAATTTCGACGTAGGCAATAGATTTAATTATTTTACGGGCTGTAACACTATAATCATTAAAACAGATGCAGAGGTACATAAAGTTTCATCATCAGGGCTGCCTGGAAAGGTTAATATTGTTTGTGCTGTGTGCTCTCAGCTGTGATTTACTTTGCTGTGCTCCTGTAAACTCCTACTCCTACTGGAGTGATATATTCCTTTGAAAATTCCTGCCTGCCTTTCTGTTTATAGTTGTTGCAGAAAGCCATAGCTGTACTTTTATTGTGTAAGGTATAATAAAAAAAATTAAATAAAAGAAAAGAAATTGTTGCTAACACTATTGGTGAATAAACTCATGGGTTTATTTGGATTTCTTTCAAAAAGAACAATAACAAAACCATAATTATAATTGGGTACGTTGAGTAATGATCTTGGACTACTTTACCTGTTAATATGAGGTAGCCCCAGATTAATCAGTGTCTGTGAAATAGTGGACACAATCTTGGTTTGATTTCTTATCCCAAAGATGATACTTTGAAAAGCACAACACTCACAAACGCAAAGGGGTCCTTTCAGCTTATAGGGTCCTAATGCAAGTTGGTATGACTGGAAGATTTGTCTAAACTGTCAAGCAAGTAGCTTATGGTACATCTTCCAGAGGCACCACTTTAGATTAAGGTCAATCTTCTGAAATTCAAACCCATCACCTTAGTCTAAAGGAGTCTATCCAATTAGTTTATGGCAACAGAAATGTGTAGTGAATAACTGTAATAAATCTCATTTATCTCCAGACCCAAGGAAAATGCTCTCCTTTGTGATTAATTGATAGTAACTGGTCAATTAATCATCTATAGCAGAACATGAGAATGTGTGTGTGTGTGTGTGTGTGGGCAGGTATTACTGTCAATGTGGGGACAAAATTTGAGAAAATGTCCCCACAAAGATAATAACTCCTGAAATATTGACGTTGTGGGGACATCCCCACTTTGTAAAACACCTTTTTAAGAACTAGATATGCCTTTAAAAAAAAAAACTAAAAGTGCCAAAATATTTAGTTTGTTGTCAACTTTCACCCTGTGTGGAGTTTTGTCTGACTGCAGTTAGAAATAGTAAATAAAAATATAGTCAGAGACAATGAGAAGTCTGCACAAGTATAGGAATACAACAGTTTGTGTGTGTGTGTGTGTGTAGCAAAAGGAACAGGCTTACTTTTTATACCCACTGGTTACGTTTTTGTCAGCTAAATTTTGTTCATCTGGGGTTAATGGAAAGGTGTTTTTTGTAAATGATTATCCATTTTTTCTCAAGAGATGTTGGCTAAAAATGCAAATATTAAGTACTGACTTATATAAAGCAGATATGGTGCGGAAGCAATTTATGTGACTATAATTGTATTAAAAGTACAATATATGGACCCTTACTGGTACTAGAGACTTCCCAGGCTAGTCCCTTTTGTCCAGTGATAAGTAGCTTGCAGCGCGAGGACATTCTCCTACTTGTTCCTGATTTAACTTTGGAACATCTTAGTGTGTGCAACAAGAGAATGTCAGGATGTCCTGCTCCTGTTAGAGGTCTTGTTTTTTTTACTTGCCATTTATACATCACTGATGAAGCTTAAAGGAGTTAATAATTGATGTTTGGCTGAATTCAGTGTAAATAAAAGGCCAATTATGGAGGGACTGCACAACAGATACAACATTTCCCTCAGGGAAGATAACAAAAACAGTAGAGATGCCAGTCCAGCCATAAATCCACTGGGCATTCCAATGCACTTTAAAACAGTGGCCTGGCTTGTCATGTTCGACAGTATTTTAATCTGACTTCCATCTGGCTGTTTGCAATCTCTCTGACCCTACTGGCAACCATATGTTCAAAAAATTTAAGTTTTTTTGTTCTTTTTGTTCCACAATAGCTAGAGATTGTGGGGCTTTAATGCAGCAGTTATGTACTACAAGTATAAAAGATGACAGTTTATAACACTTTGTTTCATATAAACAATGATTTATGTAAAGTCCTAAATTAAACATGGGCCTTGGTAACTTAATTTTTCAAAGCTTTGCATCATTTCATAAGGGTAAGTATTTACTTAGAGTAGGCAATAATATTTCTTTTTAATCTCATGAACATGTTACCAAGGTTTTGAAACAGCATTCCCAAGGATATATTTCATATTATATAATAGCTAATTTAGTGTATTACAATCAAGTAAAACAATTGGATTTGTATAGGTTATATCTTTTTTAAACTCATTGACTGTGTAACTAACTTAAAATATACTTTAAAAGTCAAGGATTAAAGTTGCTAATTCTGTTTTTAAAATAATGTAGAAAATTGATTTTCATTATAAAGGTCTACAGGGATATTGTCATTGAGCATATAGTTGACACTGTAGTGTGTATATATATATATATATATATATATATATATATATATATATATATATATATATATATATACACACACACACACACACACACACACACACACACAATACATTGGGCTAGAATCTCAAAGGTTTTTACTCCAAATCATCATTTGCACTTTTTTTTTTTCAGAAAGGAAGATTGCACCTAATAATGTAATACAAATGAACACCTCAGACCTATAATTTAATAACTTTTATAACAGTGTCTTTCTTCATTTTAGAATGTTAGTAAACAAGTTTGACTCAAATACAGTTATCAAAAACTACCTACAAATCTATGGCATTAATAGATAGATACAGTATACTGGAATTTGCCATCAGTTGTTTTTGCCCTTGGGCCTGCTAGATCAGAAGAAACTGTTAAATATGCTGAAGTAGTCAATGCATTGTATGTTTACGTACCATTGCTCTTCTAGGTTTTAATAATTGTCTTGCTGCATTGCAGCTACTCAGCAGATCATTTGCACATATTTAAGGGTGTGGGTGCTGTACAAAGAGAATGGGAGTCTGGGAATCTTACAATAGGCTGATGATCACTCACAACAGAATGCTTGTCTTATATCACTGATCCTATTTTGGAGGCAGTGAAAAGACAAGGGAATAAAACAACTGTACTCCTACAAAACCAGCTGGAAACAACTTACTGTAGTAACTTGCTAGTTAATGCTTCTTTCCAACACTATTTAAAATGCATTTAAAAAACAAAACAGTTAAGGTTTCAGCTTGCATCTATAAAAGTCATGGATGTCTTTACAAAAAAATTAAAAATGAACTTCAATGGTGCAGCTTGAAGCCACTGAAGTCAAGAAATGCCATATCACCCATAACTCAACTGCATCCAGGTTAGGCTTTTCACATAGATATGGAGATGCGATGGGCAGGGTAGCAGTGAAAATGGCAGAAGTAAGGATGTTCATGTCAGGGTATAATACTGTTAATTCTAGTTAAGTATAAGATGTTTGAATTATCTTTCTAACCCTTTATCTACAGGTTGCTGTACCGCTTTACCCTTAACATATATTGAGAAGCTTTGTTTGCAGAACATTTTCCTCTGCCTGCAAACAACTACAAGCAGGCACCCCTCCCTGACTTTTCTTTAAAGATTAGTCAACAAGATCAACAAGATTCTGAAAGCTATTTTTGTAAAGGTATTTTCTCATCTGTAACAGTTCAGTGTTAAAGCAGCAGTGGTGTCCTTCCCCTCCTGGTCATTCGATAACAGAATCGCACAATTCTGTTGCTCTCTCGTCCCCTTTGAAAACACCATTGCAGCCTCTGCTCCCTCAACGTCCGCCTCCACAGTAGATCTGACTTGCATCTTTTCCCCTTGCGGGTTCCTGGTTTAGTAATTTACTGCTACTTACGTTCAGCAGCCGAGACAAAAAAACCATAATGGGTAAGGGCATTAATTTGGTTTCAATTCCCAGTTCAACGCGGGAACCCCAGCTTTGTTCTTATTTTAGTTTCGTGCTTTGTAATATATTACGTGAAGCCTACTCGCATTACAACACTTTCAAAACAAACCACTGCTGGGAAAAAGAAAATTTCCGATCGCATAAACTCCAACTTTCTTGACTTTAAAGTACCACGGAATGTACGGTACCAATGGTACCATGGGAGTAAGTCGCCTGATAAGCCGACTCACAATTCAACGACACCATTGGTAATGGTCAAAAGTGCTGAGCTTCGAATTCATATTGTTAAAATTTAGTTGACGTGGCCACGTGCAGTCTCGTGGAAACAATTGAATGGATTTTTGGGAATTCGAATGTAATCTGTCCTAATATATACATACATATATATATATATATATATATAATATATATATATATATATATATATATATATATATATATATATATACACACACACACACACTTAAATTAATAATAAATATATAAAGAATAGTCTAAATGTCTTCATAGATAGTCAGTTAGACGACGCTCAGCAGGTCATGCCTCACTTGACTGTGCTGACGATCTGCCTGTGATTTCAGCAGCCCCTTCTATCAGGCGTCACTCTCTCTCTCCTAACATCAGAAATAAATAATTGAAGGTATAGATATTACACTCACGTCACAAGACATTAAGTTCCACACCTGCCAAGAGCTGGATCAATACTTTATTATACGGTAAAGCCTCCACCATCTTATCAGCAGATAACCATCTTGTCGATCGGTCTTTCACTTGATTTTAGACCTCTTTTAAATGCATTTTCAGCAGTTTGTGGACCAACGCCTGCGGACTCTGCGAAGTCACAGCTCATTCTACTCTCTTCTATCCAAATACAATCATGATACACCATCAGAGTATTTAGGATAAACATTCCAATCACGTGAATTATTGATCACAATAATCAAATCTATTCAGTCAGGTATGGAAACCATGTCCTTTGATTTATCAGCATTTCAGGCAAAGCAGCCTCCTACCTTGTAACAGGGCAATACACTCATAGACCGCTCCTGATCAAATCAATGGGTTTTGCAGTGGCCTCAGAGTATGGATTCTACATCACTCCCGAAAGCAGCCTCATCTTTGGCTCCATCTAAATTGCCTTAACATTTAAAGACAAACATTAATGTCATATCAAAATGCACTTGTGCAACAACCTCCTGCAATCCCAAGGAGGCACTTCATGCAACTAAAAGTTGCTCAGATCTCACAATGAGTTTCTTTATCATCCACAAAGAGACATTCTACACCACTCTGCTTCTAAAGTCAAGTCTTACATCTCTGGAATCCAGTACATCTCCTTAGTCCAGTTCCATTACCATCATGTCAGTGTTCTCTGATTCTTCTGGCCATTCCAGCAATCCACCTAACGCTAAGCAGCATATCTAAGGGCTCCCCTCCTACTTCCCCATCTCGACTTCCCATGTTGCTTATGTCAAACTTGCGAAAAGGCTGTTTCAACCCCTTCGACGATATCCTCATGGAAGTCATGTGCTCAACTTTCTTTGGATTCCTCAGATGCTCCGAATATAGTCCCATCCCTGTCCAGCTTCCCTTCTTTCAGCATCAGTTCCAATGACATCTCCTTAGTTCCAGATTTTCATTTCCTAATTATGCTCAACATCTCTAAGACAGATTTAACTCCCTTCAGGCTCAACCCCCCATCTCTAGCATCACGATGCAGGATCCTGCAAAGGAAGAATGAACAGCACTTGGTATCCATACTCCCTCTGTGTCCCTGGTTATTCATTATGTAAAATGGGTATGTAGTACTGTGACAACGACAGCTGTAGTGGGGACGTCAGACCAGAAGAAACACACAATACTGATGCGCTGCCAGACGGTTTATTATTATAAAATAAAACAGGACAAAAACAGGACACGGTCATAAGAACATAAGAACATAAGAAAGTTTACAAACGAGAGGAGACCATTCGGCCCATCTTGCTCGTTTGGTTGTTAGTAGCTTATTGATCCCAAAATCTCATCAAGCAGCTTCTTGAAGGATCCCAGGGTGTCAGCTACAACAACATTACTGGGGAGTTGATTCCAGACCCTCACAATTCTCGGTGTAAAAAAGTGCCTCCTATTTTCTGTTCTGAATGCCCCTTTGTCTAAACTCCATTTGTGACCCCTGGTCCTTGTTTCTTTTTTCAGGCTGAAAAAGTCCCTTGGGTCGACACTGTCAATACCTTTTAGAATTTTGAATGCTTGAATTAGGTCACCACGTAGTCTTCTTTGTTCAAGACTGAACAGATTCAATTCTTTAACCTGTCTGCATATGACATGCCTTTTAAGCCCGGAATAATTCTGGTCGCTCTTCTTTGCACTCTTTCTAGAGCAGCAATATCTTTTTTATAGCGAGGTGACCAGAACTGCACACAATATTCAAGATGAGGTCTTACTAGTGCATTGTACAGTTTTAACATTACTTCCCTTGATTTAAATTCAACACTTTTCACAATGTATGCAAGCATCTTGTTAGCCTTTTTTATAGCTTCCCCACATTGTCTAGATGAAGACATTTCTGAGTCAACAAAAACTCCTAAGTCTTTTTCACAGGTCCTGGCAGCCAAAATAAAGAGACAAACAAAAACGAACTACACAGACAAACACGGTGAGCTGAATTTATGATTTACTTTACTTTATTATTTTATTATTACCTCCGTCTCCAATTCCATTCTCCACTCACCGAACACACAACCCTGAGTGAGTGAAAACATGCTGCTTTTATGCAGCTGTACCGAGACTTGATTACTAATCAATCATTCAATTGGAGTCGCGGTACAACTGCATGTGAACTAATAAAGTGCAATTCCCTGTGCTCACATATTATTACTTTTTACTTGCACATGAAGTGCTGTGCAATCCTTGTGCCTAAAATCAAATATACATTTAAAACACTTGTGTTACACAAACCCGTTTATATCCTGTGTACCAATGACTATACACCAACTTTAACACACAACATACAACACAAAATATATACAGGGGCGGGCACTTTGCACATAGGAACATAAAGGGTTAATGAAAAACAAAGTTTAGGTCATTTATTTGTGTTTTATTCTTTATATGTTAACATTTTATGGCAATTACGGGTTTGAAATTATTATTATTATTTTCAAAATCTGGTACCTGAGAAGGGGTTTCATTTTTACATCTGGAATTGAAGTGGTTAAGGATGATAAGTTTGCCCCTGCCCCTGAAGTTGCTAACACATGGAATGGGTTAACAGAAGAATCTAGGAAGTGGGTGTCTGTTGTGAGACTGGAGAATGTGCTAAAGTTCAGGTATGGTGTGAGAAAGCTGAGTCTTTGTTTGTCAGTAGTCCGACCTGCAGTAGTTCCCTCATCAGTCAGACATGCATGCATCGTATAATCTGTGAATGTGATCTATCTCAACACCTGTACTGCTAGCTTCTTTCTTCTGAGAGGGAAATTTCACCATGTGAATTGCATTTGAACAGTACCACAGAGCATTCATTGTGTATTATTAACTCTATAGGCACTGACTTCTAATGTTCCACAAGTGTCTCTCACTACATTAGCATGTACTGCTATGGCCAAAAGTTTTGCATCACACTATAGAATTAATTACTTTTAAAGTTGAATGAAACCTGCTGAATAATGTTACGCTAACATATTGATTTACACACAGCTTTTGAAATCTAACATGAAATACTGTACTATTATAATGGCTTCCGTTAGACTTTTGTGATATCATTTTACAGTTATTTGATTACATTATGTTTTTCTTTATGTATTTTTTTACTTTTATTTTTTTATTTTAAACGATGTCTCAATCCTAAATTTCTAGGTGATGCAAAACATTTGGCCATAACTGTAGAGATATCCCACAACACATTATTGTAGATTTTTACTTGGCTGCCGAATTTCATTTATACAACTACTGTAAAGCTACTGTAAAATAGACCGTAACTAAATTATTTTTAACAATACCAATCGACAAGGATAATAACTGTTGGTTCTATCTGGCCAACTCAAAATGTGTCATTAATATTAACATAAGGTTTATAAAGTGTATATGTTTAGGCCATCTGACTGACAAGAGAGTTAATTTTATTAAATTATTTGAAATCTAATCCTAATGTGTTACGGGTCATTTTAGCTTCTCAATATAGCCATGACACTTTTTATAAAGCCCTTCTCTTGACCTTCAAAAGTGGAAAGTGCTGTTGTGACAAATGCAGTAAACCTATCACATCATAATGGCAAACTGAAGTTATGACCACCCTGCTCCCATCACCACCTTTGAAGTTTCTGTATTGTGCTTTGTTCCCTATATAATGTGTCACTATTTCAAAATGTATTACTTGGGAAGTAAGACTACTAGTATTGAAATGATTGGATACAGAGATTGATGTATTCTTTCCCAATTTTTATGCACCATTCTCATTCTTTGCCTTCTCTATTTATAATTTTTTCATGGGTTCTTACTTTGACAAGGTACCATAAATAATGCTCGGAAGGAGTTGACTCATTTGGCACATGAAACATCAACCTAAAGTTTAAGCCTACCATATAAGCCTTACTTACAAAACTACGAAAACTCAAGACTACATGATTCAGAGATCAATATTACATTCAAGTGACCCAACAAGATTTTTACATTTGCAAAGACGGAGGCCTGTTTATTTTAATTTTTTTAATGTATTAAGTTTGGAATCTATTAAACTCTTTCTACCACTCAATGACTCATCAGATATTAGAATAATCACAGCTCATTCCTGGCTTTGGTCCACTGTTTTTGCAAAGTAAGGAGAGTACTTTGCTGTTAAGCTATGCTTGTATAGTACCTTTCCTCCTATATACAATCCTATCAGCTTTCATTGACAACAATTCGATAAGTGTTTGCCAACGAAATCTAACAAGATCTTTCCAAAGACAACATATCACCCGAAATCTCATAATTAGTCTTTATTTTGCTGTTCGTGTTTTCCCGACTAACCATTCAATAATTATTTGGCAACTAAGAGGTAATATTATACAGTGAGATATTATTTTACTCAATTCCAAAATTCATTTTTTCTTAGCATGATGAATTGGTTTGGTACTTGGCGGTGCTAGGCAAACTCACTGTCAACGTTTTTAATTAGTTGTTATTCTACTCTCCACATTCAAACGTTTTTCCAGAGGAAAGTCTGATGTATGCAATATATATATATATATATATATATATATATATATATATATATATATATATATATATATATATATATATATATTTATTTATTTATTATTTGTGCTGAGCTCTACTGTAAGTATTTGAACTAAAGTGCATTCTGAATGTAAATTAGTAAGGATATACATGTATAATTGTGACGGAAATATGAGTTCTGGTGATAAATCTTCCTCCCGACCTGTGAGGGCGCTAAAGAACGAGAGGAGAAGTATCTGGAAGGGCTGGCCTGACGGTTCGTTTCCGGGCAGGGAAGTGGGTCAACCTGGAACGAAGCAAGACTCTGTTGTAAGACCGTATTGATTTGAAAGGTAAATGAGAGGCAGCTGCAACCGTTTACCTAGATATCATGCAGGATTACATATAGGGGCCAGGGTAATGCTGATCTTTTCCTTCGTTTGGGTAGAACGTTTGGAGGAAGAAGGAGCGAGAGTGGAACTCACAGTGTTTTTGTGATATACGTGTTATGTTTGTTTATTAACTGTCTGTGTTTGTTTCACTGTAGACAGTTAGAGCACTACTCCGGAGCTGTCGCAAAGGGTCAGCACTGTCCGGAGTACCCCTGCACACCACCGTATCTGTGTATTCACCACGCACCCTCACGTCTGCACTCACCCAGGACTGGTGACCGTGGGTTCATTTTTGTTCTGGACTGTGCCCTGTTTGTTATCTCCGCACTTTACACATTGTTGTGTATCGCCGGGGATTTATTATTTTATGGTCACCAGACCTGGATTATAAATAAAAGCACCTTTTCACTGGAAACTGTTGTCTGCCTGTCACTCCTGCATCGCATCACCGCTACACCTGTTTCCCTCCACTAGCCACTTTGCCACAATAATACAACATAAATCAACTGTTTCTAGTTGTGGACCCTCACTTTCTAACAGCAGTGTAGCACCTGATAGTCCTGTTAATCCAAGTGAAGCGGTTATGAATTTAAGGCAACAAACCCAACAAAACTAGAACATATTTCCTTATACTTACTTTTCATGTCAATATTCTGCACACCGCCTCAGCACCAGTATTTCTACCTCCTAAACTCCCGCCCACTCTAACAACATCCCATACCTAGCACCACTGGAACTACCAATCCTATCCCACTCATCAACTCATGCGTATATCCCTAGTGTTATTTTTTATTTATATATTGTCCTGTGCAGTATATTGTTTAATTATCTAAACAGAGATCTCAGCAGTTTTCAATAGCAACATCAGAAAAAAGAGGTTGACTTAATTATAACTTGTATTTATTTACTGATGTTTTATTTATAAAGTATTTTTGATAGACTTCAAATACAGGTGAAATAGCTATTCTCTGTCTACACTTGTGTGTTATATTATTGGACTTAAAACAAAAATGATATGATCGTAGTAGTGACATTTTGATATGATATCGATATCGTTCAATATCGATAATAATTTCCATATTGCAATATCGTGGGATAAAAAAAAAAATCATATAAGCTTGCTTAATTATTGCTAATACTGCTACAAATACAAACGCAGTATAATAAAGTTTATTTTATATTAAGATACAACAAACCTTATACATACTAGTCACTGTCAGTCTCCTAGGCAAGCACCACACTCTAAAGTATTATTTAACCATTTTATTCCATTGATTGGCATTTTTCTTTTTCCAAGAAACCGATTAACAAGTGTAGTTCAAACATTCAATAGCTATAAATCAAGAGAAACAACAAATCCACAACCTGTACCCGCTCTCGTGTGCTCTACTCTCAATTCTTCACCTGTTTCCTCTCACCAGCCAATCCCTACTGGAAACTACGTCCTGTTTTCAAAAAGGGCGCGCATCAACTAATAAAGAAAAAGGATCGTCTTTTTTAAAAGGATACACACCTAAAATCAAATGTAACACAAACAAACAAACATAATAAACAGGAAAATCGACTTAAATCATTTAGTATACGTATTTTTTTTTTTTTTTACCATGCTCGCAAGGTACCAGATGCTATTTGCATGCTGAATTAAGCACTGTTGGGATTATTGTGAGCTATGCACATGCGTCAGTGTGATTCATTGCATTTTACCCCTGAATTACTTACACTGTTATTAATGCATTTTTTAAATGTGAACTTTCAGTATTATAAATGAGAAGTACTTTTAAACATCAAAACACATCTCAAAACAGTGCAACATTAAGCATGGCACCGTACTTAATACTTTCAGATGTGTCTTGCATTTATATAGGCAGAGAAGATTAAATTACTTCCAGATTGGTTAGCCTGTGCAGTGAAGTATAGTTATTTCGGTTTTGATGTGGCTGATGGCATGGAATAGTAACACAATATAACAAGACCTTGTTTTTTCTCCATTTATATTGTGAAGCAAATCTATGCTAAAGTAAGTTATTTATTTTCTTATGTAAATATCTGTTAATGTATATATGATTCATATTGCAATTGTCTTATTTTTTTTTGTTTTTTGGAAGACTTCGATATTATCTATATAGAAATACATATATGATATCGATATACAATTTTCATATCGATGCCCACCCCTACTTTAAATACATGTTTAATACATAAGCAGTAACACACGAGTAGGCGTGTTCTGTACTGATACAACTCATGCCTCAGGTGTGTTGTGAGGCACACACTTTCATTAGGCTCAGGCTTGCTTACTTGCTGTGAGCCACTCATAAGCACACTGGCGCTACCCGTGTCCCGGTCGTTCACTTCCACAGAGAACATTTCTCTTTATTCTGTTTAGCCATATTTGTGTTGATTGAGACACACGTGAGCCAGATTGCAGTATGGATGAAGAAACATTTGGGCCGCCGGTTCAATCCAGAGAAGCTTGGACGAAAGCGTCTGTAACAAGTTGCTTCCAGAGGCATTGCATATGCATATTGTGTACTTGTTTCTGTCAGCAGTGTGAAATTTTAGAAACCGCTGATGGGTTGCATTTAGTACTAACGAGGATTTGAAGGCGTTCTCAATGCAGCCAACCAAATCAAAATTTCATGATTTTAAAGAAATGACATAGAAGGAAATTGATTGACATTTTAAGTTTGTACGATTCCTTTTACTTTCATACATATCATGAATAACTTTGAAAAATGATTAATATCTATGTGGCCTGTAGCTCTTAACCACCAGCTGCAATTGTGTCTAATTTCACTTTAAAAAGGTGTTGACCCAAACACACTTTGTTCTTAATGCACAGAATGAAATGAAGTCTATATTATGGTCGTATTACTTTAACCATATGACTTTGGAATGCCAGCAGCCAATCAGAATGCAAAACATTTCCAAACCATTTTATAAATGTTGATGAGTTCCGTTCTCACAATCACAGAATTGGGTGCTACTAGCTTGTTGTAAACCTGAGTAAATGATAACTACAGTGTAACTATACTTATGCCACAAGAGTTGGTATATCTAGCGTGGGATATATTTTTGTTATTTCACTTCAGTGGGATAACATGAGTGGGATAACATGAGTGGGGTAACAGGAGTGGGATAACATGAGTGGATAACATGAGTGGGATAACATGAGTGGGATAACATGTTTACCGGGACTAGTTTTTAAAAATTCTTTGTTTATATTCCAATCCAGTGCTGTGCTGCTGAAATTCAGGACAGAGCTGCGTGTTTGTAGTTCAAACGATACTGCCACCTATCAACCAGTCAATCAATATCAATATTTATTTCATATAGTGCCTTTCATTGTGGACCAACATCACAAAGTGCTTTAAAAGATAATGAGGAACAATGCATAATACATTGCATACAGGGCATAGTACATTAAATACAGCAGTACAAAACAATGCAAATACATAAATATAGGCATAATACATTAAATAAAAGGCTAGGATGTGAATTACAAACATTGTGGATGCGTGTGTCAAGCAGAATTAAATGAATAAGATGGAGTCAAAACCTGAAATAGCAATTTTGACAGCAACTAATAACAGATATCAGGTTTAGAGAGCATTAAAAAAAGAGAATAAGTGAGTCTTGAGAGTTGATTTGAAGCGAGTGACTGTGGGTGCTGCACGCACTAAAGCTGGGACAGAGTTACAGAGAGTTGGGGCCATGAAGCTAAAAGAGCGCTGTGTGAGTGTGGCATATAAAAAGCAGGCCTGAGTCGAAGTACTATATGTGTTGTATACAGTGACAACTTAAAAATCATTTCACATTTCTAATGTTATTTTGATTTGGTCTTGTTTAATTGGAAGGTAGGGCAAAAGGATAACTGGCATCAGTTTGGGACGAATTTAGGATTTAGTTGTTTCTATCAAGACGGCATATTTGTGTGTCATAATTGGTTAAACCGGTTATTGACATCTTACTTCATCAATGGTGCACTTGTGTGTGCAGGTAACATTACCTCTGCAGGCAACTGCATCGTAAATCATGCAGGAAGGTTGAAATAGCATCAGAGGATACCATAATTATCCAAGGCTTATGCTTTGTAGATGTGAAAGTATAAACTGGTTCACACCTTAAGGGAGTGTTCAGGAACTACAAGGGTTGTGTCAACCATATTCTGGAATTGGGGGAAAGAAGAATTATTCAGAGAACCAAATACTGAGACTTTAAAATAATAATAAAATATGTAAATTTATCACTTCATTTTTTTTTTTTTTTACTTAAATACATTTTACATTCAACAAACATTTGTGCAATAGATTGCCATGCTGATTTACTCCCCTATACTACTGATTGTATGTGGTGCAAATTCTGCAATGGTTTTTATAATGAACACCAAGCAAAATAAAAAATAAAATGATTCACCATTAATATAGAAAAAAAAATTCTCACAAGAAATATTAGGAGGTCATCCAGTTTTCAGCATAGTACAAAGAGGTCAGACAGATTCATGAAACTTCCGTGGTTGCGCACATTCATTCACCTCACCTCCCCTTAGTGCTCATTATTTTGCTCTACAGTGCATTTCAGGCTATAATCTATACTTAAAAACATTCATCCAGTGGGAGCATTACTATCCATGTAACTAAAGACCAGTCATTATTAAACTGTCATTAGATAGAACCCTATCTGACCAGCACATTGTGCTGCTCACCAAAGCAACCACAAGAAAAAAAGCCAAAGGTGTGCTAATTTATAGTCAAGCAAAATTTGTATGATATTTGAATTTATGCTGAAAACCAAACAGTCACTGTTGCGTGTTTAGTATTTTGTCAATTAACTTGGAATTAAGACTTGATCAGATTTAGGTTGAAGCTAATTTTGCCTTTAATCTAGGCGGGAGCTTGGGAAAACATAGTTGTAGGAGTTTATTTAGTTGATACAGCATTTTTTTTATTATATGGCGTTATTACTAGTGATCTTGTCTTCCCGTAGAGAATTCCATTCCCTGCCAAGTATAACTGTACATACAATGCTGCACACTTTTGTAACATGCTTGTTTTTAATCTGTGTTTTTAACAGTTCCTTTTATGAATTGGTCTTACTGTTTTTAACTTTGTTTTTTTTTTACTTATAAATTAAAAAAAGAGTTTTAATAGCAGAAAACCACCTGAAAGGAAACAGAAATAAGACTTAGGGCCCTATTTAGTAAACATGAGCCCAGCCGCTTTCCCTAGGGCAAAAATGGCAGCGTTAGCAAACCGCTGCGATAACGCTTGAAAACGTGATTTAGAAGTTGGGTCTCATGCGTGGTCTAACACATATCAAATAGCGAATTATGCAGCCAGCCAATAAAAGCACAGTGGAGGGAGTAAGATTACAACCAATAAGGATTCCACATTCCCTTTAAGTGCACCCTGTGCATCTGGAGGGCATTTTGAAACCCCCCAAAAAAGAAGAAAGGAGGAAACAAATTCGAGCAGCCCAAGCTCCTCAAGGAAGGCTATGAACTTTTTTTTTTAGCAGCCTGGAGGTGGAGAGTGAATACTGATAAAAAGTCACATAAGCCTTTGTCTGACCTGCCTGGCACTTTCAGCATCTGCTTCCCTCAAACCCTGTAATCTTTCCTCTGTAAGTTCAACATCACATCCATTACAGAGAGGTATGTTATGTAAAACACAACCAGCCAGGTGAAATTGCTAACCTTTGGAGGAATGTACTGTAGTGTTCACCCAGAGACATCCAAACTACGGAATTGCATTTTGAGGATTCCAAATGTTTGCTCAATTACAGTACAAGCACATTTAAAGGTAGGTACAGTTATACCTCTGTTCGGCAGGGGTCGTGGGGTTGAGCAGCAGTCAGTAGCCACCACTTCAGTGGATACCCTTTGTCCCCTGTCAACCAGCCTCCCAGACTGTCATGCCACTGAAACGCAGCCGCATTCTGCAAATTAGCGAGGATAAATGAGTCATGAGTAGAGCCAAGACTGCATACACATTTGTGATGTAGTTTTTGGCATCAAACACTTCTTGCACGTTTACAGAATACGTTCCCTTACGATTTATTCTGTGTTGGTGTGCATAGCTGCACATGTGTGCAATCGATGGCTCCCAGGACACCAGGAAACACAGACCTCCCAAGAAAACTTAGCTTTTATATTGTGTTGCAGCTCGTGAGAGACAGAGAAATGGATGAATTCTCCTGCCCACTTTATTAAAGCTGCAGGTACATCTCGCACTGCACAGCCAACTGGCTCATGTCTGCAGTATACTGTAAATCCATAAATATTTGCAAGCCTTTTATTATGCATTTTCTGCATTTTTGGCGCGAAATCAAATTTCACTAACAATACATACTTCATATATTGCATAGGTAGCCAACATAGGAGCAAAATAGGTTTAATGGGTGTGATTCGCCAAATATTTATGGCTTTACAGTAACCCACGGTATGTTGGAACGAGCCAGTGTCTCCTTCCAGGTCAGCCTGAAGCAGCTGGCAGATGTCAGCGACTGTTTGTGTGTTGAGGCAAAATTGCTGCATATATTGTGTGTGAGGCAGACTCAGAAAATACATCTAAATATTTGGGGCTGTCTCCTCCTCCTCCTCCTCTGTCTTTGTCTAGCAACGTAGAAATCCTATGCCACTCCATATTTCTTTTATTTCTCTACTTTTCTCTCTTTTCTTTACCTGCTTCCCTGATAGTTTCAGCAGTATTTACAGTATTTATAGTCGACCATTTAATTTGGACCCACTCGTGAGCCTGATTTTCGTGCTCTAACTGTCCGCAAAAGTGTTTTGCTATTGCCTTAGGGGTTTGCAAATGTTGCTAAATAGGGCCCTAAGGGTCTCATTAGCTCAACATTTTCTACTCAGTTTTGCATCATTTTTTATCTTTTTTTTTTTGTCTGAATAAGCATGGGTTTTGCATCAAAATGAACTTTTATTAGATATGTAAGTCAGCTTCCTGTGAATATTCTGATTGAAGGTAGAGCATGGATATTTAAATTAGGATTCATCCCTATTCAATCATGCTTTTTTTCAAGCCTTTCTTTGAGCAGAACACTAGGTTAGTAGCCTATTCAAGAGCTGATGGGTTTATCTGTCTTTTAGATTACTGTTTTCTAGTGGTAACAAAAAAATAACATAAAAAGTCAAGGCCAAAAGCCAATAAAACCCCTCTGTGATTTTAACCCATATATCCAGATGTGTCAGGGACTTGATCACTGTGCATTAGACCACCAGACCATGTTATACCATATACTGCATGCTGGGCTGTGAGCATGCTGCATTTTCAAATAATACTAAAAAAAAGAACTAATTGAATATTTGAGAAGTTGAATTTTAATTATAATGAACAGCCTTTACATGCATTGCAGGTGAAAAAGTACAGGACAAAAGATTTATATGAGGGAAAAAATGATTATAAAATAGATATGCTACCAGAATATTTGCAACATGAAAAAAAAAAATGGTGAGTGTATTCCTTATAATTTCATTAACTCAAATTTAAATACTAGGAACAATCAATAATGGGGTGCTACTGCATAAAAGGGTATTTGTGCAGTGCAACCGTAAGGATTAACATTTCTTTATGTGTGATGATTTTCTGATTTGTTTTTAAATCCTTGTAAACATTTCATTTAATCTGCATTTTGGCTGCTTTTAACATCTAACTGAAACCTTATTTCCAAATGTAAATGTGTTATGAGTGTATATTTCCACCTATAACATGAGTGATAAAACCTTTTTACAGCATTACATTTCCATAGCATTGCATAAATGTGACACTGGGAGAATGTATGTTTTTGTGTGTGGTGCAAGTGTTAAAAGACCTTAAAAGAGTAAGAGGCAATGTATTTGCATTATTTGTATTTGCAGTCTGATCCAGTCTGTTGCAAAAAAGGAAATTATGTTTTGAATGAATTAATTTTCTTTGTATAGATTACCAAATTTGCTACAGGAAGAAAGGCACTTGCACTAGGAAAACTATAATTTAGTTAAAATGATGGTAGAAAATCTAAATTTCCAGTAAAGCTGTATCATCTGCCTGAGTCAGAACACCCTACATGTGCATTAGTACACAAGATTGTTTTATCACAGTGTTTATAATATTCTGACATTTTGTATCTCCCAGTCCTTTTATGGAGACAACTGCAACACATCAGTATTTTCACACCAGACCCAAGTAATAAAGTTTGTTTTTGTTTCCTTATGTGGATAACAAATCGAAGATGAAACGAATTTGAACACTAAGTGAACCCTGAAAAGAGTGCTTAAGTAATTGAATTATATTGATATATTGTAACAAATACAGAATCAAGATTATACTTGTCAAGACATTCAGGAAAAAGATAATGCAGCAAAGTCACAAATCCATTTACTCCAAAGTGTCATTAACACTGTTTTTATTTTGAAAAGTAGAAAACAACCCATTAAAGTTACACAACTTCAAGGTCTCTTATACTTTGCAATAATGACTACAATAATGTACTGTTCAACACAATATTCACTTAGTACAAACTTGTAATATGCAACATGTTCCATAATGTTCAGTGAGATGTCAAGATCATTTTGGAACCACTAGAGCAGAACTGTATTTTGTACATGGCTTAAAGTCAGTTTCACTCTGTGATTTCTGAACAGGGAAAGTGACCTTCAGTCATGCCAATCTGTGCCAGTCCTTGACATATTTTATTTCTATGTACAGTGGTAGCATATAGGAACTAACAGACTTATTGAGGACATAATGTTCATTGTGACTGTGCCCTCAGACCTAGGGTGGCTACTTGAAATACACATAAAATGAGTAGGTTCAATTAGAATTTCTTTTATTGTTTTTTTTTTGTTTTGTTTTTTTTTATCACGTTTAAGTAAAAAACCAGTCCTTACTGCTTCAGCTCTAAGGAGGGAGTTTTAGAGGAGGGAGGAGAAAGTTTTAGAGGATGGAGGAGGGAGTTTCAGAGGAGAGAGGAGGGAGTTACAGAGGAGGGATTTACAGAGGAGGGAGGAGGGAGTTACAGAGGAGGGAGTTACAGAGAAGGAAGTTACAGAGGAGGGCTTTACAGTGGAGGGAGGAGGGAGTTACAGAGGAGGGAGAACATAATGTCTCCTTTTTGTCCTAATACGGACACTGTACAGGGGGCATGCGTGGGAGCTGGAGCTTGCAGGGGTTGTGAGAGACTGACATTAATTTCACCTAATTCACTAACTCATCTTTGCAGCACATTGATATAGACAATGTTTTCAGACATATGTGCTAGGGAGCAAAACTATGTACACAAGTAAATCTATGGCAAAGATTAGGTAAAGACATAATATTGATTATGTGATTTTTGTTCTTATTTTCCATACATGCAGTGCTCGAGTCAGAAATGGTGTAGTGCCTGAACACACTGTATAATTTCAACAACAGTTAAAAATTAACTAAGAGTAACACACAGTAAAAGCCCATTCATCCAAAAGGCAGGGGAATATAGCAATGGTTTGTATTAATGAGCGTTCAGATGTTTACAAAAACAGCAATATATGTACATATTAGGGATGGGACAAATTGGAGGAGACAAGCCTCTGTTATAAACTCCTCTCTATAACCACAGTACTGTACTAGCAATGACAGTTGATGTAGTCTGAGCCCTGGTTTTAATTGGTGGAGCTACTCATACCCTCCTGCCCCCTGCTGAAGCACTGCTGTGTGCTTGATTATGAGTTAAGTGCTGAATAATGGAAGTTGCATAATTCAGTTTTGTATACAATTTTCTGAAGGATATTTTTAAAAGCGACCGAAAAAAAAGAAATCTTTCATAATGGTAGGACAAATTTAAAAACCTGATAGAAATTTAAATACAAAGCCAGCATGCGTAGATCATGGGAGTTGTAGTTTTGGTCTGCATTTCTGCTAATTGGAAACACCTTTCAGCACTTGTCAGATAAACTGCTGTTCCCAAAAGACACTGCGCGCCTATATGCCTATTGCATTGTGACACTCAGAACGTAAGTAAAGTGAGATATATACTTGTGATATAACACTCCATGTGTGAGTTAGGTTTTTGTTTTGATTATTTTTCTTTTATTTCTGTAATTAATAAAAACAATGTATGAAAGTGCTTTACAACACCTCACTCTTGTGTCTGGGTCTGCATCCAAGGGGCAAACAAACCTTTCAACAAGTGAAATCTTTCACTATCGAAATATTGTTTCACAATCATCTGCCCAAGTGCACTATTCATGTCACATTTCGTATAAAAAATGCAGTATCACATTTTTATTCTTCCAGAATGTAATCCACAACATGAAGTTTGGGTTATCCTTGAACTGCTCGTTGAATGTGTTAAGAAGAACCCAAATATTCCTGTCAGCCAGAGCACTGTTCAGATTGTTCACAGTATGGTAAATGTTCTCTAGACTGGCTTCACGTCTTTGCAGGAAAAAAACAGGCCTACTCGCATCACAAGATCCTCAGGTTATCTTCATGGCCATTTATTTTCAAAAATTCTTCAAACATAGGCCATACACTTCACCACAGTGTCCTTTTCTGGGTCTCTTTGCCATACCACCATCTGAGTGGAGTGTTCTTCCCATCCAAATTTGCCTCCAGCACATCAATGTTGTCACATGAACAGTGAATCATATGCCCATTGATAATGTTGTCTAGGCTGTGCATGTAGCCATTCTTTTCAAACTTCTCAAGGATGTTCTGGGCTACTGTAGTGTCAATTCTCTGAACAGCATCAATACCAATAGTATCATTTGCCACATGAAACATAATTAGGAGTGCCTCAGATCTGGTGGCCTGATGAAGAACAGTGCCCATGTTTCCTATGTTTTGGAGTCGGCTTACATCTGTCAGACACAGCGTATACAATGTCCTGAGCAATGCTAAACACTTTCCTCTTTACATCATCATCGCCTTCAAGATCTTCCTCCAGAATAGCTGTGCCCCCAAACAGCAAACGCAGGAACAGATATAAACTGTCAGGGATCACCCTTTCAACATGTTTTTGATCAATACCTCGCCATGCAGCAGAATGACCCGGGATGTCTAGCAGGTCTTGCCTCACATGCAAAGTGACATGCACTGTCTCCTGGAATATACTG
The DNA here is from genome assembly GCF_017654505.1 of Polyodon spathula. Classification (NCBI taxonomy): domain Eukaryota; kingdom Metazoa; phylum Chordata; class Actinopteri; order Acipenseriformes; family Polyodontidae; genus Polyodon; species Polyodon spathula. The sequence goes on from NC_054534.1 coordinate 74,832,908, forward strand.
ATGGGTTGTAGGGAGAATGTGGCGTCATTGTCAGTAGATTCTTCTCCGGCTGGGAACATAGGCTGTTCAAGGGTTTTTGTGAGAGTTTTGGAGATGATGAAATCGGACTTCTCCCCTGTGTACTTGAGAAGAGATGTCTTGGAATCCAAAGGCTGGACAAAGTTGCCCCTGTGTCCAACGTGTTTATGAACATCTTTGTAGAAAGGCAAATCATCACCGCTGTCTTTACACATGCCCTCGTATGTCCGCCAGACAGATTGATCGCAGTTATTTTATGTGCCCTCTTTTAATCATATACTTAATTTTGCAAAAAAATATTATTATTATTTCATTCCTGCTCCTGTTCTGTTCTTTATCGGTGCACATTGCTTCATCTCTGATTGTCTGTTTAGGCTTCACAAAGCATATACTTACATTTAGACATTGTAATTTGCATTGCTTTTGCTGGTAGAAGCACATTGTATGCACAAGGCAGACAGAGCAGCAAAAACAATATTCCTCCACCGGGAAAATAGGTAAATCAGCCCAGCCAGCGCCTGGGATGAAAATTTGAAACTGGGACAAAATCAATATTTTGGCAAATGCTTTGAGATGCTGGAACATCCTTTCTCAAAGAGGGACTGTCCCGGCTAAACCTGAATGTTTAGTGATAATAACAACACATATTTACCAAAAATAAAAAAGTGAAATGCTGTTCTGTTTTATTTTGTGCTACCACAATATACAGAAAGGTACTTTTAGGGACACTGTAGGAAATGCTGGGCCAAAACATGGCTGAACATCTGTGCAAATTACCTTAAAACTACAAATTTTTAGTTTTTTTCATAGCAACAAGTTCGGAAGCTGTACCATATGTTCAAAAGACTTCAGCAATGCTTGGTACGAACAACTGGGATCTGTTAAAAGTAGCCCAGGCAAACTTCTTTGTTTATAACTTAGTTGTTTTGTAAGTAAGGTTATAAAAAAATACTGCTACTACAAATTAAAAAAAAACACAACTGTTTGAAAAAAAATAAATAAATAACAAAGCACTGGGCATAGCATTCATGTTACACTAGTTATAAATCGTGACTTCACTACCAAGCTAGATAATGTGGGCGAGTAGAAAGTAATGTTGGTGTGTTTTTTTGGGCAGTGTTTTATCCACCTTAAGTGTATTTGCGCAACACTGTCAGTGTCCACCATACATTACATAGTTGATAAATATTATAAATAATTATCACAGCACGTTTTGACTTGCACAGACTTCCTTGCCAGAATTTCCGCAAAAGTTTCTAAAATAAAAGACAAGTGATGTGTGGGACAGTAGGGATTAACATTAAAAAAACAGGATCAACACAGTTCTGCTTCAGATTTGGGGAGTCAGTGATACAGATGCAGGCGTGCTTCACACATGCCAAAAACTGGCCCAACCAGAAGGTTAAATGTTAACTATAGTGGTTAAAGTTGTGTTTTGTTGTGATCCTAGTATTTTCTGTTATGAGGACTGTAATTCGGCTTGCCAACTGGCCCCATAGTTCTGGGACAGTATAAGACAAGTCAGGTTTTTCAAGTCACATGGCAAATTAATTGATTTTATTGAATGTGTAAAGTGAGTGTGAATTGTGTAAACTGTCACTAAAGTAATTTATTTGTTTTGTTTACTAGTTACCAAAAGCACACACCTGTCCGGGGATGGGAATTACTTCCTGTGAAAATCATTTCCATCAATCAGACCAATTCACACCCACTTGTTGATTTAAAATAGATTCATTTCTGATTTAGGCCCCGTCCACACTATGCCTTTAAACTGTATTAGTTGCCTTTAAACCGGCTTAAAAGTGCTAAATATGGTTAGCGGCTACACTACTCATGTTTTTAATACCGTACTCGAGAACCGTACTTGAGACCACCAAAAGGGGTGGTTTCGAGTTTGGTTCTAAATTAGATCGCATCAGGTAGTATGGTTTGTCAGAAGTGTGGCTGCTGAAATACCAAACTACATTTTTTTGTAGATGAGAATGACTATCAATACTGCTGTACCGTTTACAATTTCTTAGGCTTGTTGTAAAATGATGACGTGATCAGATGCCAAAATCAACATACATTGATATCTGTTGCAATGAAAACAGTCAAGGAGAACTTCAGAGTTCATATTATGATAAAATGTACCTTGTATTTTTAAGAAACAAAGCCATAATGTTCATGCTAAGAAGTGCTATGACTTCCATGGCTAGGGGCTCCATATTTGCCGGGTTGTATTAAAAAAATACAGTGCATGGTGAGATAATGTCATTAAGTCCCACAGTCCGTTGCATAGCTAGGAACTGTAACCAAACTATTTTAATAGTGTTTGTATGCATTAAGCCTGACTAAATATGAGAAGGTACTTTAGTGCAGACGCTTTGAGCTGGATTACCAGTAATTAAAACATTTTGAGTACGGTTCTCGAGATTGGTTATGTAGTATGGACAGGGCCTTAGTGTTTCAGAATTGTGGGGCCAGATGGGACCCTAACTGTAATAAATGAAAACCAAACAGTGAGGTGTTTTTTCTTTGTACAACACCCCCTTACTTAAAAGTTTATTTAAGTTACATTTCCATTTTCACTAGCGTCCCGGTACTGAAAGTATGGGGATGTAGTGCCCGATACATACAAAATTTGTGGGTTGTAGTAGTATATAGAGGGAGTCTGAGAGAAAATAGGACACCAAAGTTTGGTGCTTCTTTCATTTGTTTGGTGTGTAAGGTAATCAAACATGCAATCTTCAGGTGTGAAAAAGTTGTTGCCCCCCTAGTTAACTCAACCCAATTAAAGGGATAATTAGGGTCAGCTGCTTGAATACTTTGGTTAACAATCAGGACTGATTTGAGTCAGCCCTGCCCAATATAAATCTGACTAACTTTGGCCCTTGCCATCAGAGTGAAGTTGTCGGCAAACAGGTTCTAGAGGCACATCATGCCACGATCAAAAGAAGTTCCTGAAGACCTCCGGAAAAAAAAATTGTTGATGCCTATCAGTCTGGAAAGGGTTACAAAGCCATTTCTAAGACTCTGGGGCTCCACCAAACAATAGTCAGAGCCATATTGTCCAAATGGAGAGAGTTTGTGACAGTAGTGAATCTTCCCAGGAGTGGCCGTCCTGCCAAAATCTCTCCAAGAGCAAGGCGTAAAATCATTCAGTAAGTCACAAAGAACCCTAGAACAACATCCAGGGATCTGCAGGCCTCTCTTGCCTCTGCTAAGGTCAGTGTTCATGACTCCACCATCAGAAAGACACTGGGCAAAAATGGGATTCATGGCAGAGTAGCAAGGCGGAAACCACTGCTCACTAAGAAGAACATGAATGCTGATCTCAAGTTTGCCAAAAATCACCTAGATGATCCTCAATAGTTCTGGAACAATGTTCTATGGCAGATGCGTCAAAAGTGGAACTTTTTGGCCAACATGGGCCCCGTTATGTCTGACGAAAACCAAACACTGCATTCCACAATAAGAACCTCATACACTACATGAACGTATACATTTACTCTCCACTAAAGATAATATTGGCAAAATGTTAACGACCCTTGAAGGGAATGAATTGTTTCCATCCTCATGAGTGAAGTAAGTAAACTACTTTTTCAATTTTTTTTTTCTTTTTCTATAAATAGTCAAACAAGAACAATTATTCTGTTCACTTAAGCAGCACAACTGATGTCAAGCATGGTCATGGTAGTGTCATTATTTGGGGATGCTTTGCTGCATCAGGACCTGGACGACTTGCCATCATTGAAGGAACAATGAATTCTGCTCTTTGTCAGAGAATTCTACAGGAGAATGTCAGGCCATCCATCTGTGAGCTGAAGCGCAGCTGGCTCATGCAGCAAGACAATGATCCGAAACACACAAGCAAGTCTACATCAGAATGGTTGAAGAACAAGAAATTTTTGGAATGGCCTTGTCATGTCCAGACTTAATCCCCATTGAGATGTTGTGGCAGGACCTGAAACAAGCAGTTTATGCTCAAAAACCCACAAATGTCATTGAGTTGAAGTAGTTCTGCATGAAGGAGTGGGCCAAAATTCCTCCACGGTGCTGTGAGAGACTGATGAATAACTACAAGAAGGGTTTGATTGCAGTTATTGCTGCTAAATGTGGCGTAGTCAGTTATTGAGTGGGGCGATTACTTTTTCACATGGGGGCATTGGGTGTTGCATGACTTTCTTTAAAAAACAAATGAAATAAGTATCAAAATGTTGAGTTATTTGCTCACTCAGGGTCCCTTTTATCTAATATTAGATTTTGTTTGAAGATCTGATAACATTCAGTGTTAAAAAAAATCAGACAGGGGGCAAATACTTTTTCACTGCACTGTACGTATTATGTTACAGTACATGACTGAGTGATACATGCAGAGGGTACAAAACTTTCAGTATTTTCAGCTTCTTTGGTTATATTTGATCAGTTATTTAAGGCTTAATTGTATTCATAAATATTTTGTGTACCGATGTGTATACATTTTAAAAGTATTTATTCATTGTCTCAATTTTTTAATGTGCATGAGTACCTGTAGTTTTTTGTTGAGAATGTCACCCCTGTCTTTCACATACACACACAGATTCAACATTATGATTGACATGCTTCCTTTAAGCCAGTCACCCTCCAGAACTACAAGCCATATATTTTGCTGAAATTAACTTTTGAGCTTCCTGTAATTAACATGCAATCCCTCAAAAAAAGAATAAAAAAAGCATTTTATCATATTAACATGTTCATCTTTTAAGTGTTCTCCAAAATCTGTCCAAAGAAAATATGTGAAGTGGGATGTGGTGGATCATACATAACATATGTGTTTAGATCAATTAAATTCAGGAAATTCACAATTACCTACTTTTTATGTAAGTCTTAGCTCATAGCCCTTTTTCTGTTTCATATCAGGCTGCTTGTAAAAGTGAGATTGGGCCAAGATGTTCTGCAATTGTGTGATGCAAATGAAAAAAGTACACTATATGAATGTATGCATTTACTCTCCACATTGGCAAAATATCAACGACCCCTGAAGGGATGAGTTGGTGCCATCCTCATGAGTGAAGTAAGTAAACTACTTTTTCAATTATTTTTATCTTGTTTTTATAAATAGTCAAACAAGAACACTTTCTGTTCACTTAAGCAGCACAACTGGTGTTTAACAGTACATAAGAACCCTAATATCCCTAGATTAAAAACCTGTCCCGCTCCTCTGCCGCTAGCCAAGAGCCGCACCTTTGATCTAATCTTTTCTTTTCTGCTGAATGGATTTGAATGCGGGACCACCTTTCTGTCTACAAAATATGCTTTTAAATTGTGTTTTTATTCAGCTGTAGAAACAAGAAAATTGTGATTCTTTTCATTGTCCACAGAGCTTGTTATTGCTATAAAGGCATGGTGGGCGTAAGCAGGTGATTTAACAGATAATACGTGTGAATGATAAGCTTAGAAAAACATTGTTACACCTTTTTTGGCATATTACCCTTGGTATGGCATGTTCCTGTTGATAATTCATTTAATCCATGCACCTTAACTGCATGTTATCACCGTTGCAGCCTACTGTACATGGCAGTAGAAATTGTCTCGTGCTTTGACAGGCAGGTGTCAGGGCAGAGGCCAGGCACAGTAAGAAATATGTTTTTTTTTTTGTGGCTGGCAGCCACCTTGGCTCTATAATGGACGAACAGCCTGGAGACAAGATGGCCACCATCTGCCCCACCATCTGAGGCTTTCCGAGGACATTTTAAGGGGTTTCAATAACAAGAGTACACTCTGGCAGTTTTTTTTTTTTTTTTTTTGACATTGAAAAGGCCTTTGACAAGGTATGGCATGAGGGAATGTGTTATCTCTTGGCAGACTCCAATCTCAAGCTCCCAAACCAGATCATTAGAATTATCCATAGCTTCTTGAAAAGCCAGTCCATCAAAGTGTGAGTTGGGTCATCCTTCTCACATGACTTCACTCCTGAAGCTGGAGTGCTCAGTCCATTGCTGTTTCTTCTTTACATCAGTGATATTTATTATCCAGGGGCATGGGAGGGACAGGTTTCCCAGTTTGCTGATGACTTCTGCTACTGGACAAAAGACCACAAATTGCAGTAAAACAATTTCAGGTCTGTATAAATGCACTGGAAGACTGGGCCAACCTTCGGAGAGTCAAATTAAACCCACTAAAAACTCAATGTGTGCTCTTCAGAAAGAAAAAACATCATATATTGTAATAACTAGTTAAATTATAGCTATATGGTAAGGATTTGAAACTAGAGCCAACTGCCATGTTTTTTAGGGGTGACGTTCCAACAGAATATGACTTGGACAAAACACATAGATGACATTGAAACCCGGGCCAGGAAAAGACTTAAGAATTTGAAAGTACTTAGTGGGAGAAAGAACAGTGCCTCGCCAAACACAGTACTGAAAGTCTTCAAGAGCTATATTAGACCACTGTTTAGATATGCTGCACCAACGTGGCTGAATGTCGGCAGCTATCAGAAGAGAAAATTGCTAATTATTCAAAACCTAGCTATCCGAGCAACCCAGATATACCAGTACAGAGTACCTGCATCACACTGCTGGACTCCTAACCGTGAACTAGGGAGAGTTGATCCTGGGTGAAAAGTACGTCTCCCAGGCAATCAACAACCCCTCAATCACTAATATGATCCAGGAGGAAATGTAGCAGCCCCCCAGATTCATAACTGCTACTCCTCTCTCTAATGATAGCATTATGAGACGGGACTACATTACGTACAGTACTAACCATTGTGTTAGTTTCTTAATAAGCACTTAAAAAAATAAGTATTCTTTACTTAACTCCAACTTATCTCAAATGTATTTACTTATTTAGATATACTTTTCCATTTTATATTTGTTTTTTGTTAATTTTTTGTTTTAAAATTGTTTTTAATTTTCTTATTCTCTAACATTTGTAAATAAATGCTGTTTTATTATTATTATTATTTATTATTATTATTATTATTATTATTATTATTATTATTATAGTGTGTAATTAGTGTTTAATTGGTACCAGCTCTTTGGGTAAAGATCGTATTACAGAAGAATGCTAACCTCAAGAATGTGTTGCTCCTTTGCCTCAAATAAGTATCTCCAGCCTCTTCAAACACCATGACTGGTGAGATGGGTATTAAAGAGCTGGTGCTCTGAACTATCCCTACAAGCATCATGCTCTTGACTGACTGGCTGACTGGCCAGCCACATGATAATTAGAAAAGTGTGGAATATAACCAGGTGGTAATTCACTTATTGATTATCAGTCAATCCTTGGCCACACACTATACAAACAAAGAAATGTTTGTTTGTGGGGAGCAGCAGAGAGAGATAGCCATAGTTTGGGTGCTTTTTTCAGTGTTTTGATAATAACAATAATAGGACAAGTTGTTTTTAAAACTACTATAGTTCAGCATATAAACTGCACAAGTTACTATATGAGAAGACATTGAAAACTCCTACCTATCTTATCATTGAGTGTTTAATAGTTCTGGATATTACTGGGCTCAACAAATTACAGGCCATTTAAATAGATGTCTGCAACAGGGCTCATTGTATTTTGTGAGATACAATACAAATATATTTTGTATGTAGTGTACCATGATATACTCAACTAAAATCAACTCAAACTAGTCATTATAAAAGTAGCTCCTTTGTGTTAATATATTTATATGTAGCATCATAGTCATGGTTATGAAGTTATTTAAAATATGTTTGAAGTCTTCTGCTGACAAACCTTGATCTTGATCTGAACAGCACACCTTTCCATTTGATCCTGGGCCTCTTCTGAGTAAAAACTGTAACTTGTGTCATACTGTATATGGTGTTTCTGTAATATGGACAAAAGTCAGGCCTTGAGATGAAAGACAAGGCAATGAGCCACTTTTGTCCTTTTGGGGAGTGGAATTATGTTGACCACTGTATTTCCTTTCTAAATGAGAGTTCCACAGAGACTGCTTGCACAGTAGATGGGCAATGGTGTCAGGTGTTGTGACAGAGCTATTGAATAACCATCTTTTACCTAGATCGTTTTTTTTTTTCATGTGTATGCTTCATTCTTGTGCTGAATGCCTGAGGTTTTTCAGGTTAATAAAAACTATAGAAGCTAAAGCTTTACATATAATTACAGGTGGATGGATTAAACCAGATGAAACATGTCTAGGATAAGAACATTACTAATAATATGAAGAACAGAAATAGATTCCAGGAAATATTTTTATAATACAATACCTAAGATTAAATACAAAACTTCATAAGGACATTTTTCAAGAATGTTTTGTTAAGGCAATTATGATTAATTACATTAAGTTTGCAGCCAGTATTCAAAGATATACAGTATAACCGAAAAGAAGGCTTATAAACATTTAAAAAAAAAAAAAAAAGATTAAGTGACTTGCTTAGGATCACACAGTGAGTCAGTCAGTGGCAGGGGTGGGATTTGAACGAGTGACCTGGTTATAAACCCTGGATTTTAACCACTGGACCACACTGTCGCCTAAGATTACTTGTTTCTTTGTATCCTTCTCTTGTTTGGTACAAGCATTATTAGTTTGTGGCAGTCCACTATAAAGGGTGGTTTTCTCATCCTGTATTCTAGTTTCAAGCATTCTTTTAGTTTTCCAGTGTAGTGGTAAAGTTGAAGGTGGTAGTCTGTAAAACCTCAGTGCTTTACTTCAGGACCTGCTGTTCTGAAACAGTTTGTCCATTTCTTGTGGTGTGTTATGAATTTGTAATACAATTGTATTACAATTACAATTATGTGCTGTCAATCATTACAGACTCCTGGATTGTAGTGCAGTAATTTTTATAATATGTGTACGTTATTATTAGGCTATTTCAAATGAGAAGGAAACTTAAGGTTTTAGAATGTATTTTAATGAGAAAGAATACTGACTATAGCTTTTAATCCTGCTAACAAGCCTCCATTCTTGATTGTAATCTCGTTTTAAATCACGCAAGCGGAGTCTCCAATAGAAATGTAGGAATGTGCTGTCACTCAGTAGTTGGGGCAGGTTTAAAGTATTCAGAACAAATCAATTATAGTTGCAAGCTAGGAAGACAGGACATTGCCCATCAGCACTGTATTTGTTATTATTTTTGTAGTAGGTTTTATTTTTTAATGGGAAAATGATTAGCCATTTCCACTGTTGTTCCGGTGTTTCCCGGTGTTTATTGGCTATCCACCGATTTCATTTTTTTTTTTTATCAGGGTGCTTGATTGGGTTTTATCAGTTAAAACTGAAAATCAGAAGCCCTATATATATATATATAATAATATATATATATATATATATAGATATATATATATATAATAAAAGTCGTATATAACTTATTTTCAGCATAGCTGGTTTGTTAGAAGACTTAAGCATTGTAGATCTGAATGTGTTACACTAAAAGAATGTACAATGACATTAATTAATTTCCCCCACATTGATGTAATTAATTGTCAATGAATATTTGTTTCCCTTGATTCTTCACAGTTACAAGTCGGTTTTATAGGTAATCAAATGTATGAAAAACAATAAAACATGCTGTTGAATGTTTTTCCTGCTGCTGAAGTCTAGCTGTGGCTCAGATAACTAAATTACTGTAGCCTGTGCAAAGTCATAACCGTCTGACAGTCATTCTCTCTGTCCTATAACCTTGTTTCAGGTGAGCACAAACTGAATATGCAAACAATTTCCTGGTTGCAAGCAAATTATGTGCATTGTAGCAGATGTTAACATTCAGAGGTGCTTAAGACCCCATAGTTGTCGGTGAGTCTGCATTTAAACATGACTGTTCTCTGGCCTGGAATGTTCAACTAGGGCTGTGTGGCGGAGTGTCCCGCCACTTTGCTATGATTTATATGTATAAATGTGACGGCGAAAAGCCATTGAACAAAACTGCAACCCCTGTATATGATGGAAGCCATGCAAAGCAGAGGTGGTGCTCCCGCACTCCCAGTACCCTTGTTTATTGTTTTTAATTTTAGAACTTTGTGAGGATGTGGTTGACTGATCAGCTACTGATTATTTAACTAGCTGACAGTCACATATCCTTATTAATCTCATGCAGACTTGGCCGAGGGGTAATAAGATCATTAATTAATAGCTAGTTAACCCCTTGGCCAGAATATAAAAGCCTGCAGCTGTCTGCACTCAAGGTGGAGTGTCAGAGGAGAGATGTAAGTCTGTGTAGAAAAGAACCAAAAAATTGCTATGTGTGCTGGTTTCGCAACCAGTATACTATCTGTTTACTATTTGTTTGTTTGGCCCATGTGCACTTTTGTTTTGTGTTTGTTTTAAATCTTTTGTTGTTTATTTAATAAAAGAGAAACTAAAAGTTATTTGTGCAGGGTTTTTTAAATTATTTATTTTTTTTTTATTGGTATTTAATTGTAATGCTTATACATTTATTAGTTTTATCATTTCTGGATCCTATACATTACATTGATTTGCATGTGATTAAAGCCTTTATAGTAAATATAAAATACATAAAATGTGGTTTAATTAACCATGTGTGTGCATGTATTTACATGCTTTACATATTTACGTGTAGCTCAGTTATTAATTTTAATATTGTACTGAAAAACCCAAACCTAGTTTGAATACACTTTGACACATGTTGTCTCCTTACAGATAAACCCCTCATACTCCCTGTCTGCCACCCCAGAAGACCATTGGTTTTATAAATTTGCATAATGTTCAACCAACATTGGCACTTGGTGAGCTTGCCAACGGCAACCACCTGCTAACCAAGCCAACTATAAACCAACTTTGGTCCAGCCTAGTTTGCTGACTGGGTAACAGCTACGCAAACCACTTCCTTAAAGATATGTTTTATAACTGCCTCTGTCATAAGTGAATTAAATTAATATCAAACTGATGACTAAGGAGCAACTGGCTTTCAGTGCATCATGTCTCTTCTTACAAATAACAAAGCGTCTGCAGTGACAGGTGATAGCTAACAATGCTTTCTTTATTAGAAGGGAAACACTTATTAGGATCTCCTTCTGGAATGCAGATTGGCCTGCCCTGCCCTTGACCATACATCTTACTTGTCAACTTTTCTGTCCTACCCCCTAGCCAGCTAACTGAAATGAAAAACTTTAACCTCACCAAGTTCTCATGATATCAATGCAGATATAACATGCCCTCAGTATTTATTAGGTATTTAATTTCCACTAGAAAGTTCTGTTAAAGAACTCCTTCATTTTTCCATTACCTTAAGCCCGACTACCAAGCATATGGTATTTACATTTTCCAAAGCCTGTGGGCTAAATGGTTGAAAACTGTTCTTCCTAGCTTCATTCACTTGGATGGTAAAGTTTTCATAATCATGTGCTCTTGCTGCTGTTCCTGCTGATCCTGGTGGTTTTACTTAGATCATATGATTGTTTTCAGGCACACATGATATATTATAAAATAAAAAAAAAAAGTTTACTGGAAGTGTTTAACACATTGATTCTATCATATTTTTTCTCCAGCAGATTAACTCAATGGAAGTGTATATTATTATAGTGTATAGTGCATTATAGTACTATCCCTGTCTGAATGAGCTTTACTTTGGGTGTATGGTGTGGGTTTACATATGTCATTTGCTTCTTGTTTCCTGACATATACATTGGCCTAAAAGGCTCCATGACTTGATCTTCTGTTCTGGCCTTGAATCGAACAACACAGTATCCACAAGGAAAGATGCATTGTTGGATGAAAAAAGTATTTCTACCGCCATCTTGTGGTCTTATTATTTTAAGCAAAACACTTGTTTTGTAACCAAAGGGTCTTGTATGATTTTGGAACAGCTCAAATTGAGTTTTCAGAAAAAGGGTGCATTGGGAAAGTTTATTTCTAAAATTGCTGTATTTAAGCTGCTTGTTCTGCAGCCTCTTTCTCTAGCATATTCCATTAATGTTGTGTCAAACAACCTTACAAAACCTAAATTCTTAATGAATGAAAAACATATATATATATATAATCACATCATACAGGGATTCCATTAATATAGCATCAAAGGGTACCCAAGGCTATAATTTTTAACAAAAATGTTGTCTTACAGTACAAAGGTACTTTGGGGATTGTGGCTATTGGGGAAACAATGCAACAAAGGATAGCAGTGCAGGCAGTGTGCATCTTTTTGTAAAAGTAACAGCTCCTTAACAGTCTATGCATCAGACTTGTTTAATTAGATGGGCTGGTTTGCAACAGAACTGTCTCCTTTTACATCAAGACTGGGTTTCATGCATCAGTTACTGTAATCTATCAAGCTATTCCGAAGCTTGGCAGGAGAGGATCTGGAAATAATGTCACCCAATTGAGTCTTAACAGGCTCTTGTACTGACATTTATTCCTTTGTTTGCTTGCTTGTTTGTTTTTTGTTCAATTTAACTTTTTATTGGTGTTCATAAATATAAAACATACTTAAATATCCTAGATTATGAATGCGTAAAAAACTATAAAAAAAGATACCGTTTCCTGAGAGGTTATTGTTAAAAGCTGTACTGAAGGTACAACAAATCCAGTTACAGTTGAATAAAAAGTTGCAAACAAAACACAAAGGTAAAAATCCGTCACGAGTTTACAATAAAATAACCGAAAAGTAAATGTTTTGAAGATCACTGTAAGAGACATACATTTAATTTGACTACACTGTCCAGCTGAAGGAAAAAGCCCACGCTTACCAAAAATCAGCTAATTAAATTAAAATGTGTCCGAGTAACCCTATATAAACAATCTTCTAACAAAACAGCCCTATTCATTTCAATAGCATACCTAGCAAAATGTCTGTAAGACATAGGTTTGAACAAGTCATATGATTCCATGATTTTAACAAAAACAGAATCTGGAGTGTCTGTTTACATCATCCAGTCAATTAACCTGTCTGTATTCACATTTTCTGCAGCTCTAAACTGACAGTTCATTGTATGGATAAATGCCATAGCATAAACATCACTAAGTTCAAAATTAAAAATCTGTTTCACATGGCCAGGAATATCAGTTTGCACATGCCATTAATTCAAAACACCCACCCACACCCACACACACACTATTATTGTTTCCCACTTTTCATCTGCTTTCTGCTCTTTCTTATTGTGAATAATTACCCACCATCTCCAAATTGTATTGCAAAATCTGAATTTCCTCATTTTCACAATATGTGACAGCTGTAATAGTGTAACAGACTACCTGGAATGAATCCATGCAAACTGAATGCTTTCTTTACCCTAGAGTAGTATGGTACTGTACCAGATAGAATTATTCTTAAAAATAAATAAATGTTTTCTATGCATGTGCTTCTTTCAAGACTGTTAAATTTAGACCTAGTGATTGGAAGTACAGAACAAGTCACTTTTGAAGAAGGTTGTTGTCATGTTTTGTGCCCATGTTAAAAATGTTAGATTTTTGCTTTCGTAGACTACAGGAGATATGTGTAGGCAGTGTTGTATGACGCACTGTAGTCCATTACACATGGCTAGTTAGGAGACTGAGTGACAAGTCACTTGTGTACAGTACTTTCTGCTGAGGTTTTCCAGGATTCTAAACACGCTGTCAATTGAAGTCAACAAAGACTGTTTTTGATGAAGAAGAGCACACAGAAGGGGACATATGAAAAACCATGCTGGAACTGTTACCTTGGAAACATACTTTAGAATAGTACAGACCGTGGCATACAAGAAATATTACCAAGGATATCCACAAATATTCAAAAAATAGTAATATAAGAAAATAATGATAGGACAATTAGCAGATAACCCTGTAACCCTACAACGTATGCCATACATAAGATAAGTATTAATTGGATAAATAGCATTTTGGAGAAATGTTCTTTGAAGGGGGCATTAAACCAACAGTTGATGACTCCAGTACCATTTAGCAATCTAGTCATGTAACAACATAAGAAGAACATAAAAAAGGTTACAAACGAGAGGCCATTCGGCTCATCTTGATCGTTCGGTTGTTAGTAGCCGATTGATCCCAAAATCTCATCAAGCAGCTTGTGGGGCATGTTGTCCGTATCCTCCTTTGTAAAACTTGTGAAAAGCAATCATCTATCATAGGGTTTGCATGCAAGTTTTCCTTTTAACTCAAGACATTTACACAAGAGAAATGTCTTGTGTAAAATGCTTTTTTGGGTTTCTATTCGCTCAGTTTATTTTACTCGAGTAAACCAGGCTTTTCACCCGACGTCATGTAAATTAGTGGGAAAGGTGGGGGTTGATGTGTAAATTAGCTATGCGTAAAGTACAGGTGCTGTTTTTGAAGATTACTAATGTCATTTTGTGAAAATGTGGTTTCCATGCGCAGAGAACTGGTACACAAGTGAATCTAAGCTGTTGTAATAAAGCAAAATACCTGGTTGGTTAATAATGTGTTTTCTGCTCTTACCCAAATTGTTTTTCAAATGTGATTAGTTGGTGTCATGTCGTTAGTAGTGAATACTGTTTCAATTAATTTATCTTATGATATTAATTAAAAATAAACTCGGAGGTATAAAGTGGAACTGACCAACAGGTATTGCAGATCATATGGCTGAAAACCGAAACCGATGGAGACATATATGATTATATATATATATATATATATATATATATATATATATATATATATATATATATATATATATATATATATATATATATATATATATATATTAGCTCAAAGAGCCAGCTGCCCAACGTTTCGATATGTTGTACATATCTTTCTCAAGGGAGCCTGTGTTTGAATCAAAACATTGGAGGTATTTATAGGTGTTTGACGGCATGACCACTACTTGTTATTGTTTATATTCAAATCCATGATTTATTCTTACGTGATGTAATGGTGTTCTATATATTGTGACATAATTTTTACTTATATCTTTAAATCTATATTAATTCTAATTAACATTATTTTATATAAACTTATATTTATATTATCATGCAATGCTAGCTCTGAGGATCAGCCTTGATTTGAGCCTTGATTCAGTCTCCCCAGTGCATCAGCATGCACAACTTTTGAATTAATTTTGTTTATTTGATTATTTTCTGTTATCCATTTACTTTCTTTTATTCTTCTGTATGTCGCTTTGTCTAATTTTAGCTGTTCTAATACTACAAACTTTACATTTACATGTGAAATGCGGGTTTCCATGCAATTGATGTCTGAACTCTGAACAAACCTTCAGTTTTCTTTTAGAATACAAATCTAATATAATAATATCTTTATATAGTGCTGTGGAAGGGTGGGGGAATTCACTGACACGGGAGATAAAGTTATTTTTGAAACACACTCAGGTGCACTGCTTTATTTTTCCCACACAAGGGCACTGCTGCACAGCCCAACCTGATACCAACGATGGTAACAGGTAGGTTCACAGTGACGCACTCACAGGTGCCCAAAATAATAATCAAAACCGAAATGCACAAAGAAAAAGAAGAAAATAAAACACAGTAATGAAACTACAAAAGAAAAGGTGGTTCCTTAGACAGTTTTCCCCAACCATCGCTAGCCGTACTGCCCGGTCTCCAGTCTACACTCTGGGATTCCCTCACTAGACTGTGTGGGGTTGCCCAGGTTTCCCCCGCTAACTGTACACGTCCCACTCTGGGACGTAATTAGGAATTATTTAGAATTAACCATCTTTCTATCTCTCCCGCCACCAGCATTCTTGATATGGTTTGCCAACCAAGTTTTCAAACAGAGCTCATGGTGTCGTTATAGGACAACCGACACACCAAGACCCGCCTCCCAACCACTTAGAGAGAGGGTGAGACAACACACCCTCTCCAGGCCTGTCTGTGTCACTGCCATGATTGACAGGTGGGTCCTACGGGGCTGCTGCCCTCTTCCTACAGAATCATGCATGTGTCTGACAGCCAGCACAGACCTCGTCCTGTCACAGGCACCTTTCACAGTGGACCACCATCACAAAGCGCTTTACAGAGGTAGGCTGTGAACTGTGCATTATATGCAGAGTCATTTACAATAAGACACTGATTTAACATCTCATCCGCAGGATGGAGCATAAGGAGGTTAAGTGACTTGCTCAGGGTCACAAGTGGGTCAGTGGCAGAGGTGGAATTTGAACGGGTGACCTTCTGGTTACAAACCCTGAAATTTAACCACTGGACTACACTGCCTGCTTAATAGCTGGATGAGCAAGTTTGTACATTCATTCAACAGTCCTTAAAGTGGTTGGTCAGTAGACATAAGGCCATGTTACATGATGTTTGACTTTTCTCAAGACGTCTGTTTCTCATGAAATAAACGTGGACATGGTGCCTTTTTGTGTAAAGCTTCTCATTTCCCTTTGGAACACCTAATTTTCACCGAATGCTATGCAAAACTGACAAACGGCAGAGACGCAGAATACCAGCAATGTGCAAGACATCTACGTATATTACTCCCAAGGCTGTCTGGATTGGGAACAGTGGATGCCATGCAATTGAACTCCCTAACCTCCTCTACCAACAGACTGTCAGTTGACTAACTGTCTGTTGCTCTGCACAATTCGTGTCAACCTCCTTTGGCCTCTTTAATCAGTGAGCCGTTTTCGACCACTGGCCTGCCGATGGCTAGATGTTCTTTGGGTGGTGGACCATCCTTGATACACACAGGAAACTGTTGAGCGTGAAAAACCCAGCAGCGTTGCAGTTCTTGACACACTCAAACAAAATGCGCTAATAAAATATCTGTACACAACCAATGTAGTTGTAGTTATAATTTTACTTATAATTTTACTTTAGGATCAGAGCAGTGGACGGAGAATGTGACAGGATAAACCCTTGCAAATAAGTGCAGCACCAGAACGGTCTATTTTGTAAAATGTACAGTACAGTATTTTAACATTATCACTGCAGACACACAGTTTTGAGTCTGATTTACATCACACTTTCTGTTTTTACTTAATTTGCCTTATTACTAAGATTAATACCCAATCTTTACTCCTTTTCAGTTGACTTTCTCGGCTGCATGGTTTTCTATCTTCGTCATTCCACAGATTGTTTTCAAATATTTCCAACTGTTTAAGTCTTTACTCTCAAACTTAACCACATTAATCAGTGCCTATAGTTCTACCCACATTATCATTCTCTTTCTTTACAGTAATCAAAACTCATGCAACCTACAAGTACAATTCTTCTTCACTGCAAAACCTGCCCAAACTGTAGTCAAAAGACCTGTATAGGACAATAGACTTATTAGTATTGTATTGAGGCTTTACGTGTCTGTGAAAGGTACTGATTGCCCCAAGTAAAGGGGTTTTATTATCTAATTTTTTTTTTTTTTTAACCAGCTGTCGACTATAGGCCACTGGGTGACATCTGAAGTCTCAACTTAAAAAAAAACCCAAAACATTCTAACCATTGACCTCTAGAATACCAACTGCTTCTTCGTGGATAACCCCTTCCAGGCTTTGTCCATTCACAGCTATTATTTGATCACCAAGTTTTAAACGACCATCTTCAGAGGCAGCTCCCTGAAACACAAATTGCATCTAGTAAGCACCACTTTACCTCTAAATATTTCAGCTATTTACAATTGTAAACAGTGAATTACAAGTGTGCCTGTGTGTGGCGACATAACAGTTTAATTGCATAAAAGTAACTATTTAATAAAACAAAGATACACGTTGCAAATAGATAAAGCTTTTTTTCAATAAAAGGATGCAGTGTGCCTAGTCTACACAGGCAGGCAGCCTGCTTAAGCTAGAATACTCAGAGTATGTGCTATCCAGTAGGCTACCTGGTTTCTGATGTTGATTAATTATGTTGAAATATATTGAAGTGATTTAAATACAGATACATTTTTTAGTATGTTATGTATTTGTATTTACAAAGTATTGCATTTTTCTGTTAAACTAGGATTTACCAAGTGATACCAGTGTTCCAACATCTCAATGCCTCTCTAGTTATGGCTTTTATATATCAAATGTTTGTTCTTTTCTTGTTTTAAATGTTTATTATTTAATTTAAAAAAATAAAAAAGTGAGGTAAGTGCCATTTCTGCCCTGGGCTTGCCTCCACCCAAATCAATTATTTGGCTTGGCAAGAGGCTGATGTTGCTTTGATGTCAATGGATGCTTTGTGATGTTTGTTTATCCACTGTCCCATTTTGTGTTATCGCAGGTTAAGAGTATTTTGACACAGATTTTACTTGTCGCAAAACAAACATTAAGCACTTAAGATAAGGTAAACTGAAAGCATAGCTTAGTAAAAACAATATCTGAAAAGCCAGATGGGTCAATTTTAATGATCTAAACAGTGGTGGATCCAAGTACCACCACCCTCCTTTAACTGAGTATTAGTCCTGTTTTTAAATATCACCCTCCTTTCACTCCGTATTAGGCCTGTTTTTTTTCCCCACGAGCGAGATGTATTGCCCTACTTATTGCTATCAGTAAATACAATAAAAATACAATTGAATGAGGACCACAAAACATCAGGCATTTCTGGAACAGCACCAGTTTAGAGCATTACAATAAACCCAAAAAAGGTTTTATTACTACTACTACTAATCTACTTTAATATTTAAACTGCAATATTGACACGTCAGCATAGTGAATACATTACCAGCTTCTACGTTTACAAACAGTCTTCACATAAATGGGCAATTCTCCATGCAGGCTTCCAAACCCTCCAAAAATGTTGAATCCCAGTCCATCAGGCCCTCTGTTTAGTGTAACTGTCTTGTATTGGGGAGGCCTAAAACAAGATTGAATGCTCAATAAAATCATGACTACAATATTTTTTAAATCAAAACTTAAGCTAGTGATATCAGGGAAAAGTAGGATGACATTGAATAAGTTTTATTAGTAACATAGATACATTTCTCTGCAGTGAATTTGTTATCAACACCGTGAAAAAGTAAATCACCATGATCTATATCCACCATATATGAAAACATGTACAGTATGTGACACATGTAAAGACAAACGGCCAGACAGACAGGTTTCACCATATATCCCCAAATTCTAATATACTCAAAACCTTAGTAGTAAAGAATAACCAAGTTTTGTCACAATTTGATAATTGGTTCTCTACAGATGTCTCCACTAAACATTAAAAAAAATGTTTTCTTTCTTTTTGTACTTCTGGTTCAAACACAAACATAAATAATTATTTACAATTTGAAATTTAAAGTGTTACACATACATTAGAAGATGCTGCATTGTAGCATCATACAGGTCTTATCTATGATATGGTTGTCATAGTCAAAATAATAATATCAGTATGATTTGCATTCCTGTCTTCATGACTACTTGGTTCCAAATATGTATGTTCAAGAACCTTTTTGTTATAGTTGTATATAAAAAAAAAGAATGTTATCAATCATTATAATCCACCATATATTAATATTTGATATGTTTTCATCTTACTTTTGCATAATATAATATAATAAGGTTGTGTCTTTCAATAAAAAGCTTTAGTTATGTTCACAATTCCATGAAATACAGGTTAGATTACCCTTTTCTTTTTTTATAGAAATGGAGGCCATTTAAGTAAGAGTTTGATCTTTTTTCTGGACAGTATATGATAACTGCCATGTCAGAGATTGCAAACGAAACCTTACAAACTCTTAACCTTCCTCACTGTTTAATGCACAGTCTGCAAACCTACCCTACGTCTTCGTGGAAGATGCTGCTTGCAGTCAGCCCTGAGACTGAAAAGCTGGCCCCTGTCTAATCCTGTGGTCGATCTGTTATTATGCTCACTTCTCCCCCAACAACCACTTGAAGAAACAGCTAAATAAGACATACTGCATTACCTCTGCTTGTTATTAATTCAGTATATAGGGTTTATTCAAGGTCTAAACTAAATCTCCAAAAACAAAATAGCACCTTACCTGTAACTCGATCGTACCAAGTAATTTTTCAATAAGGTCACAGCCTGGGAATGACTCATATTTTCAGTTGACGTTCCACAAATGCTAACAATCCTATCTCCAACCTACAGAGCAAAACACACAAAACCATGTGTTTAAATCAGTTGGACACCACTAGGCTTTCTTCTTTAAGATTTTATCTTAAGTCACGAGTCTCAAGAAAGAAGCTGCTTTATTATTCACCTTTTACAGTACCTAAAGTTTAAATGCAATTTTGCTTTTGTTTGGCTGTTTGTTTTATTACAATATATAATAAAATGTACTTAAACCAAATAAGCACAGATCATACTGGCATTTTTTTTTCATCACAACATTCTTGGTATAATCTGGTATAACTGTTTTATACATACCCCAACAGCTCAATAGCTAACGATAGAAAAGACACACCACAGACAGCTCAGAATCTTTTCTTCTAGCAAACAATGGAACTGGGGAAGCTCTTTGCTCCATGCAAATTAATGGTGTCCTTAGCTGGAGTCGGAAACACAAATGTAAACTGAACATATTGTATTTGTTCCCTTCCCAGCTTACTTTGAGTTTGAGTCTGTGCCGTGAACCCAGTCGGCTGCATCATGGCAATGAACATCGGGACGTCACCAAGGGAGCTTCCTTCTCCCTCTGCAATGTTGATTCCCAGAGAGTCCGTGGCCCTCTGTTAAAACAACCAATACAAACTCAATTACAGGGGCCTATTTTAATGATTTAAACTATGCTGGATCTATTTAATGCTATATCCAGCTGGGGTTTTCCCCAGAGGTGATTTATAGAGGGGGGGTGTCATTCCATATTGGGGAGAAAATGATAAAAACTATTGGCGACTACAACATTTTGGCAACCACTACATAAAAAAAAAAAAAAAAAAAAATAGACCACTCATTCATCAACCGTTTGCGGTCCTTACAATTTTTCCCTTCCAATCAACAAAAAGACGTAAAGCACAGGTCTCTAGTTATTTTTTCTCCGGAAAAAGCCGAGACAACCTTTCAATGGCTGAGAATGAAGCCAAAAAAAAGGGCATATCTGATAGCCCCATGCACCACAAAGATAACATGGGCACAAACAAAGGAGGTAGCTGCTTCCGCATCCAGCGCACAAAGAATAGAACACACATTTGCAGAGCTTGAGATGTTATAATAATAAAATAATGACTTGGATCACATTATTGAGGAGTTTGGTGATAAAACGAGTGATCAGGAGAGGATTTATCAGTATGCACGCCTATGAAGAGGTATGTGAAAAATACAGCGAACAAGGGGTGGGGCTTACAGGACTGAGTGTCCTTTTTTTGATTCAGTGCCTTTTAAACTGTTTTGCTCTGGGGAAAAAAAAAAATTAAACAGCTTGTTGTGTGCGTGTGAAAATAAATTGGTCCTGACGTGCCTGACAAGCGCTGAATAAATGGACCGTAAAGGGGATAACTTACTTAAATACCCATCTATATTTTACACCAATTAATCTACTGTATTTATTTTAACACAAAAAACATACTTTTGTAAACTCTACAGTTCTCTGGACTTCCAGCTCAGATGCTACAAAAATAGCAAAAATAAATAAATAAATTACATACTGTAAGTATACATTAATACACATACTGGTATACTATTGAACTTTATATACACAAACTACAACAATGACATGTTCCTAGAATTGTTGCAGTGTTATGTGATTAAGGAGGCAGTGAGGTCCTGTGGTTAAAGTCCAGGGCTTGTAACCAGAAAATCACTAGTTCAAATCCCACCTCTGCCACTGACTGACTCCCTGTGCGACCCTGAGCAAGTCCTTGTGCTCCTTCCTGCAGATAAGATGTTAAATCAATGTCGTATTGTAAGTGACTACATATAATGCTCAGTTCACAGCCTACCTCTGTAAAGTGTTTTGTGATGGTGATCCACCACCTAAAAGGTGCTATATAAAAATATTGTTATTTGACTTTTAATCAGAAATTTTAAGTTATCTAAAGCTAATCAGTTGTTTATATGGTGTCTATAGTAGGTGCATTTTTTTCTTACCTGGTCCCATAGATGCAATGAAACTACAATTAGACAAACTTTACTTACAAGTGTGGCTTTTTCTTCTGTTATCAAAATCAGCCATGAGAGATCCAGGCATGCTAAACGAAGTCATTGCATAGCTGCCAGTGTCACTAACCTGTATGTTCCAAAGTAGATCAACATAAGACATTTGGTTTAGGTCTATTAGTATTAACTGAAAATAGAGGCTGATGATGAAGTCAGTAGACCACTTTCCATTGCTGCTTTGGAAAAAACATTCGATACCAAGAAATGTAGCTGATACTGTTTAAACTCAACAAACCCTTTTTTGAGACAAATGACACCCTTGTTAACTTGAGCAGTTAATATAATACACAAATTCTATAGAAGTCAGATATAGGGCCCTTTATGATAAGTGGTTACAGTCTTAAAATTAAATAATGCTTTGGTGTCTTCACCTGCCAAGTCTCATTCTGATGAGGTGAATGTTTGTTTTTTTCCCCACAATGGCAATGGAAAATGTACAACATACCACATAACTGCTCTGTATAAAGTTTTTATTATTAATAAAAAGTTTATAAAATACTAGTTCTATGTAATATACACATATAAAGAAAAACAATAATAAAATGCTTTCAGAGTAGTTTGCCTCATTACTTTTGAGCCTTTCTGATCCGCTTCATGGTTTAAAAAAAACCTCTCCATATTACAATGTCACTAATATTCCAGTTTTCAGCTGTGTTTTGTTTTGTCTAAGGTACTTGTTTAGTGTTTTGTGGCAGCCATCGGAAGTACATTGCTTGATATGCAATGGTGAGATACAGGCACATACCTGACTGCTGTGTGATGATAGTCTATCTGAATGGAATGGTCCTGCTTTAAACCTTCCAACTTCCAGCTTTATTGTTCCAACACAGCACTGAAGCTGAAGGAAAATCCACAACTGGACTCACAGTTAAGGTAGGATTTATAACTAATGCAATTTGTTAGAAATACATAAATAACACTTACAACATAATAATGTATGTTTTTACATGCTGTTGAAATTAGTCCTGAATAACTGTATAGTATCTACAAAATTCATGTTTTTCATCTAGAAAAACATAACAAATCAGTAAAAGTACTGTAGACAGTAAACTGCACAGAAGATATCAAGTGTGTGTTTTCACACCTTTAGCAATGCAGCAACAGCTTCTTGTGTTGTGGTTCGAACATCTTCCCCATTCATTGGTCTCCCTGCATTAGTCTACTATCTGTTTGGGCGATTCCTGCTTTCACAATATCTGACACAAAGACACTGGTGTCATTCCCGTTAAATAAATAAATAAATGAACTCAATCTTGAATTTTATCACTTAAAGAGAAACAATTAATTCCTAATTACTTTGCAGAATCTACTTTTGTATGAATTACTCCCACAAGTAATTCTGGGAGAATATAGGACTGTGAAAAATACATGTGCAGTTCCTATCTTCTTACTGGAATCAACATTTAAAATCTTTCCATAGATGAGCAGTGATCCAAAGCTGAATGAGGTGAGAGGGTCTTAAACCCTTGACCTTATAGAACCAAAAGATAAACAATCTACAACTAATGAACTTAAGTCAAACAGCAGCTTAGTTTTCCAGGGATTTCTTCTTGACTGTTTGGTTTGGGATGTGAACCTGAACCTCCAACATGCCTGTGGTTTGCCAACCAAGTGACCCCTCAACTGGACCCTCTGCAGAAGTCACAGAGCAGTCAAATTGTGAAAGCAAGAGTGAGCACAGTAACTCAACCTTTTCCATGGCTTGCATACCTCCTTCCAACAATGCTCAGGCCTAAACCTTCACCTGGTTTCTACTGCAGCTTCACAGAGAACTCATCCCACATTTCATCTTCTTTGTACTAGACTCATCTCTGTATACCATCAGATGCACTTTCTGTGTGGTTTGACGCAGGACATGTATTGCTTTATCATGAGTGGCACTTCTTAAATCAATTCCATCAACCTGCAGACAGAGAAGAAAAAAAATTCTATTCATGTTCATCACACAGTGAAGCATACTCAGCAAGTATCACTCAAATTCTTACCAGGACCATGTTTGGTACTTTGCTACACATTTTAAATGCTAATATTAAAAGGGAAATTTGTTAACAGTGCTCTATAATTCCATTTTGTCATTTTGTTTGCAGTATTAAGGAGAGCAATAGATATCGTAATACATCATTCACCCTTTACAGTAACTTATATTGTGACTCAGGCTCTTCATTGAAACATCATTAAAACCTGTTTCTAGAACCTGGTCTGCTCAAAACAAATACTTTACTCAAAAAGGTAAGTGAAATATACACAATTTTGTTCACAACAAAATAAACATCAAAAACCCTATTTATATTCAGTATTACATGCAAAATCTTCGTTGATTGAGCCTTATATGCAATATGCAGTACAATTCAATGAGATTTTCTGTAGGTGCTTGAAATTGTATGGCAATATAACTTATCTACTTTTTAAGAATACACATATATTATTATGTACCTTTAATACCTGGTCCCCAGCCCAGAGGATGCTGTTCCTTCTTCATACACTTCATGAATAATGATTGCTCCCTGCAAAACAAATGTTAAAACTAAATCCAATATAGGCTATTTCAATAACTGATATTTAGAAATATAGGGATGCCATAAAATCTATTACTAACTCATATAGGTACATTGTACTTCACAATGTTACAATATACCTAGGGCTTCTGTTTTTTGGTTTTTAATAATTATATTTTTTGGTGCTTATTTCAGCTACAATTTGCAATTCTGTTTTAAGTCCTCTATATGTTACTGTAGTGCAGCTTTAAATCCTGTGAATAAGCCTCCACTCCTAATTGTAATCTCATTTTAAATCTTGCAAGCAGAGTCTCCAATAGAAATGTAGGAATGGCTGCCACTCAGTAGTTGGGTGGGTTTAAAGTATTCAGAGTGAATCAATGACAGATACATTGTCAGACATTGTCAGACATTGCCCAGCTGCACTGATAAAGGTATTTTATTTATATATTTTTTTGGATTCGTTTTTTTTTTTTTTTTTTTTTTTTTTAATAAGAAAGTGTAACTAAGCAAAATTGAGTAACCACCTCCACTGTTTTTCCCGTGTTTATTGGCTATACACTGATTTCATTTTTTTATTTTTTTTTGGTATCGGGGGTGTTTTATTGTTTTTTATCTGTTAAAACCGAAAATCAGAAGCCCTACATGTATTAGTTTTATTAGTTTTTATTACTTCCAATTTGTGGTCAAGCACATTCCACCTTGTTGCTGAACGCTGGATTTGCAATTTCATTTGGCAAACCGATTAGAGAGGAATTACCCTTATGTTGATTAATGCCAGAGGACTTTCTGCTCCCTAGAGGACAAAATAAGCAACCATTCAGGATTGCTTATTCCCTTACTCAATTTTTGTTCTGGTTGAAACAATCTGTGTAATAACAACGTTAAAATTCTGTAGGTATCGTGATATAAAAAAAAAATAACAAACATTTTCAGTTTTCTTATAAAAACAATTATACAAACAACTAATTATACCAGTAGTGTGTCAGCTCCTCCTACAATGCTCAATCCAAGGCCTGTTCGCCCCTTAGAAATGTCAATGGTGGTTTCACATCCTGGGATAATGGGTCAGGTGGCAAGTGTAGAAGATCTGCTTGCATCTGAAAAAGACCACACTTTTAAAATTCACAAGCTAGAACAACAACTCTTACTTTTTTAGCGTATTTATTTTTTACTGACGTTGCCAACTATTTTTAAGGATAATGTTTAACAATCAGCCTTTACCACAAATCATTCAACAACCAAACACTGTTCTCCCCTTGTTCTCTATGGAAGTCCCTCATTCTAGTATTATTCAACAACAGAATGGCAAATAAAGCATGAGCGATAACTATGACATGAGAGTTAAGGCCGGGACCATCCTCCTTTTTTACAATCAATGCATCATTTTTCTATACAGCTGAATCATCAATGTCTTTAAATAAAGTCACCAAAACTAACTGAAGTAATACATTTAGAGCTACTAAATGTATTACTTCAATTAAATGTCATCAGATTATGTATAACTCCTCAAAAAAATCTTCTGTTATCTTATTTTCATCTTGATTAGTGCCAAGTGGTGGTAAAATCATGAAAATAATTCATTGAATAATTAAACAAGCAAATCTAAGCAACAGATAGTTCACTTTCAACAACAACTAACTTATTTACAAAAACAGTCCTGTATCTTAGTCCACCGAGAAACAGGACATCATCCACATGCTTTGCTTTCAAAGAACAGAGCTTGTTTACAATCTTCCCAGCCCTACTGAAAACCTTCTTGCTGGGGACTTGCGTTGCTGGGATGTTTAACATGCTTCTTAGTTCTGGCCAAGCAGGCTACTTGTGGAAAGCAATCGTTTTTCCACCATTCATTTATGTGTAATGGTATAAAATTAATAAAATTCTATGCATGTGTGATGTAATTTATTACACTGTTAATGATGTCACAATCTACTGTTACTTTCTATTTAAACCTTCAGGCATCATGGTATTGAGTCTATTTATCAATCCATTCACTTTTCTTCTTCTGTATTGTACAAGATCTAATTTGATTTCTTCTAAAACTACGAATTGTAGGTCATTCATGTTATGTTCATTTTTTTGTGAACTATTGGTTCTTTTACTCTTTAAATATTTTGATAGGTGATTCTGTATTATTTTGTATAATGTTGTACATGTCTCCTACATATTTAATTTTGTTACATTTTTGGCAAAATATCCCAAAAACAAGGTTGCTAGTTTTGCATGACAAGTTTCTTATGACTGAACATCTATTTTCTCTGCTTGCGATTTTACTTTTCACTTTACAAATACATTTGCATACTTTACATATGCTCTTACAGGTTTTAATGTCTTTTTATGTGTTTATGATCAGTTTACTGAGGCCTAAAATTTCAGAAAAATTTGCATTCCTTCTAAAAGCCACTACTGGTGCTTTTGGAAATTATGGTGTTTTTTTTTTTTTTTTTTTCTGTATCATGAAGTATTCGTAAATGCTTCCAAACAATTTTTGAAATGCTAGGTAATAATTTAGATAATAGATAAATAATTTTCATTAGAACAGATTATTTTTATCCTTAGACCCAGTCCATCAGGAACGGCTCTTTTAGTATTGATAGGATGTGATGATGACATATGTACGTACTGATGCATTTCAGTAAGTTTTGAGTAAAGATCTGTTTCTTCGATTAATCCTTGATCAAGTTTACCAAGGTGCGTGCGTGCGTGCATATTTAATTAGTATATTTTACAATGCATAGAGGTGATCCAAACTCTGGTCATGTTAAGAGTTCTACCCTAGTAAAACCTACTTCTGAGTGTGTCCGATTCTGTTGTACCCACTGTAGATGATGTCACTGCACTTCCACTAACATTATAGTGTAAAAGAGATTTCCTAGAAAATATTTTAGGACAACAAGTTGTTGTTCAACAATAAAAAACCTTTCCTACCGGATCGTTGTCAAATTAGCAGATCGACGTTTCTAAAAAAGAGGATGTCTCCTACTTTGATCTTTCCATCCTTTAGAGAATGGAGGAGAATGGAGAGTGATTAAAACAGACTTCGTATTACAGCCTGAATGTGGATTTAATTCAACTTGAAATGAATAGCTTACTTTTGCTGCTGCACCATGCTCTGTTAAAGTCTTTATCCCCACACCATTATTAGTATCTTCCTCACTGATAGCGATTCCTAAGCTCCCTTGATCCTGTTTTTTTGACGTAAAGAAAAAGTGTGAGTTGCATTGTAACATGCTTTAAATTAATTATGACTTTGGATTACTTTGAAAAAAAAAAAAAAAAAAAAAACTTTGGCTATTGAATTTTGAAATATGTACCTTTATTCAAGGTAGAGCCAGGAATATTGTCAGTGTTGAGAGTACAACACCTCACTGAACCTACATATTCACATGGAAAACATGAAAGACGGCACTATGGCACTTAAATTTACACTACAGTGCTTCACTGAAATACACATTCCATTACAGTGAATCTCTTAATACTTGCCTTGGGGGGGGTATGACATGTTGGATGGATTTAAACAATTCAGCATCTACTACTGATAGTGATACTGCATTATCTCAACTCCCAGCTAAATAAACATACAAAAAAGGATTAGTATGTCCAGAAAAAAATACATGTACGAAAAAGGCTATTAAGAACCGGCAGAATGTTTTTTTTTTTTTTTTTTTAAATAGCAAATCAGCTGTTCTTTGATGAAGTCGAAACCTCTTAATCTCCTTTGCCTAAAGCTTAAGGTCTAACTGCACTTACTTCTGCACAGTGGCAGTATACAACAGTGAGAAACAAAGTTATTACCAGAAAAGGCAGTACCCTTTATGGTTCATATATAAATGTTTAGTAAAGAAAAACAAAAAGTTGTACATCACTTTTTTTTACGATCATCACTGGTTGATACAGCAGAAAAACTAATAATGTATTCAGTTCACAGGGACAGGCTATATAGTAGGTACACAGAAACTGAAGATACCCATCATTGAATATTGTATCTGGATGCTGTCCTAGTCCTAATATCTGCTCCAAAGGTCTAGCATATCAGTGTCATTTTAATTAGCATTATTTTCCTACATAAAAATCACAAGTCCTTAGAGCAAAAAGGAATCTGCAATAGCCGAGGGCTACTTGCTAATTATCCTCACCCAAATGAGAAAATGTCTTTTCTGAATGCAAATGAATAGGCAGGTCAAGACTTCCTAAGGACTATTTCAGGTTTTATTTCACAATAAAATAAAATGTCTTGTGAGTGACAAGCTTTCCATGAATCTCCTTGCTGATGATGAACCCACCCATACCCACTGCAATTGACAGTGCCGAAATTCTCTTTACCTCTGTGTGGGATTTTGAGTTGCCGGGCACTGATTCTTTCACAGGTCCTGAAGCCTTCAGCTTGAGTGCATATGCATTCCTATTTGGACACCAAGCATAATTTACTTTAGAAGCCAACACAGTGACATTACAGTGATGCAATAAACACATTTTGCTTTTAAAAAACGGTTGAAACTCATCCAATATTATCCATCAACTCGCTTGCTCACAGGAAATAAGATGCCAGTGTCCTGTCACAATATGCAAGACTGCATAATTTTAAGATCAAATTCTAAACAAAACCATCTGTTAAAAGTACATAAGCTGCACATTTTGAAATGCTGAGTGCCGTGCACTCACCTGATGAAAATAATTTTGACTTTTGACGGTGCACTTTTGATAATAGAGGAGACATTCTGATGAGTGCGGGCCTATAAAAATCTGTCCATTTATCCATAAACATGAAAACAAGTTTAAATTGAAGCTATCAAAAGAATACCATTGCTGAAAATTCATGCCATAAAGGTATTACTTGAATATGAACAGAAATACCACTACGTGTGATGAGAAAGAGAATGAAAACAAAACATGCTTCGTTAAAAATGTTAAGCCCTCCTGACCACTATTCACATTGAAGACATGTAATTGTTTCTGTTCTTTTCAATGCTCTGACCTCCAACAATTCATCTCCAACAATGATCCTGCCATCTTTTTCAATGGCTCCACATGCGTCAATTCCCACTACAAAGACACTCATTCTGGATCTGTCTTTGTTTCCTGCAAGGCTTATGCCTAGACCGGTTTTCCCCTTTTTCTAGCTCTATCATGTGTAGCTCCCAAGCCAGAGTTCCATAGCGTTGTGTGATCTTCTCTAAACAGAATCAATCAACTTTATGTTAATTTAAATCCTGCAGCAGTCGCCAGGTGTTACACATGAGTAGTTAAAGCTAGAGATTGAATGCATAGTTATTGCAATTCAGGTGCTCTTGATAGAATTGCATTGTGACTACATTTTAAAACAAAATTAGTGATGGTTGTATTAGAGCAGGGTTTACCAATCCTGGCCCTGGGGGGACCCTCTGTGTCTGCTGGTTTTCATTCCAACTGAGCTCTCAGTTACTTATCTAGACCCTTAATTGAACTGATAATTTGCTTAATTAGACCGTTTCACTTGTTTTCAGTTCTTAAGTAGTTGCACAGTTCAAGTTACTTATAACACGTATAAACATTACAACGCTGCACCTCAAGAGTTTGTTTCAGTCCACTTCTAGGTGAGATGCCACTGAGACATGTTTTTATTTGATATATGTCAAGAAATGTTTTGTTAATTATCAACAACTTTTGTCTTTGCAGGGTGTGTAGGGTTCCCCCATTTTTATTCAAATAAAGATAAACACTCGTTGGCAGGGCAGAAGCCCTGCTGCTGTAAATAGTATATGTGTGTGAGAATATAAGGTTGGCAGGGATGGGGTTAACTCTGCCCCTGCCAGCAATCATAATTGTGGCCATTCCCCAATTAGGTAACTGAGTGCTAATTGGGGAGTGGCCAAATGTACAAAAGGAAGGAAAAATCCTTCATCTGGTGGAGGGACTGCATTAGTGTTGTATTATTTTGAATATGCGTAGTGAAGGCGATGGCACAGCCTACAGCTGGTTAGTGTTTTATTTTAACCTGTATTTGGTCCTCATGCCGGTTTGTTTGATCTCGTTTGTTTGTTGTTTTGTTTATTAAATGTGCACGCTAGTGCTTAAACTGCAGCTTCCTTGTCCCTTTCCTGCTGATAACATCTGGGGCAACAGTGCCACGTGTCACACACTCAAAGCTTTTTTTAAATTTCTGCTTTAAGTAATGTCCAAAATCCACTGTGTCTAAAAGAATATGCATGTAATAGTCAGGATCATGTAGAAAAAATGATGCACCAGCAACAACGGTTTTCACTGAAAATAATTCAATAATTACAGAAATGTATGTAGGTAATATGTTATTTGCTTCACCTCCAGGACAGAGGCTTTGTGTAAATCTTGATTAAATATAGAATGTTCTCTTCGCTTAATTCACAAAACTATAATACACAAGTTAAATACAGGGTTGAACACATACCTCAGCTACCATGTCCCCTGTTTTCAATATTCCATTTCATCCTGCAGGACTGTCCTCCATAATATGCTTGACAAAGATTCCTCTCATCACTTCTCTGTTACTGAGCCGGCTCCCCATCCCTCTGCCCCCAATGATATTGATGCCCAAGGATTTACCTGGCTCGCGGTACAGCTCCACTCTGGGGTGAGATTTACAAGTTTACAATTCATTGAAAATAAACTGTAATTCAAGAAGTGTAGGATCTACTTTACAAAATATAAGCTAGAGTACATGAACAAGTAAATATGTAAACCAGAGGCCCCCATTTACCTGCGTACATTATTTGAAATCTGAAAATAATTGTATAACTGAAATATGAAATTTATGTCATGATAGAATTTGTATCCCTGCGTAATCTTTATTTAAATTTTCATATTCAATTAATTCCATAAATAGTCGCATGTCATGATAGGGAAGTTTTTTTTTTTTTTTTTTTTTTTTTTTAGTGGCAACACTGTTTCAAATAGAAAATAATTGTTTATTCCTGTAAGTTTTGGTAAATTTCCAGGAAAATGCTTTTAACATTTGAAAAAACCTGTATTGTATTTTATCAATGTGGTTGATTTGCTCAAGTTATTTTATACAGCGTATTCCCCTGGAAAGTAATAAGCCCTACATCATCCGCTGATATTATGTCAAAAGCACTTGTTCGACTATCTTCATAGACTTTGCTGCTGATCAGGAAACAGGATGTGCGAGATAAATAATATACTGAATGTTGCACAATACTCTGATTACAGAGCTTTTAAACACCTGCCAAGAGATGGAGTACATGCATTGTTGTTGGATACTTCTACTGTGGTGCTTTTTCATGAACCAAATGCAGAAAAAAGAAGATCAGAGTCTACATCCTGGTGATTCAGGGTGGAGTCTGGTAAACATTTTGCAGCTTTTGGTCTTGCATTGACCAAACACCAATTAACTCGAAAATACCAGGCTTAAGTTGACAGTCATTCCCCAGGAAGACAGACTGAAAGATCACGATCCTGGACACATTTCAATGAGAAGTTCAAAACACCAAGGGGTAACACTTTTTGAATAACTATACTAAAATAGTTTGATTTTCATTAAACTGGCAAATGAGCCAACATCAGTCCAAAAGTCACTCCATCCTTACTGCCTCTTACACTATTCTTTTATCCTTTCACAAGCAGACCATGATAAGCTTTTGTTTGTTCTGGGTTAATACATCCATTACAAATTATTTTTAATTCGTAAAGCACAAAAAGAGAAAATAATAATATGAATGAATAATAATAGATAGAATGACTAGAGGGAATGATTCATTACCTTCTTAGCAGGTTCCAGTTTTTGTAAACGGCATTCTGTAGTTCACTTTCTTCTCCTTCGTCATCCTCTCGGTCTGGAAGTTCAAGAATCTCTCCACTACAAAAAAAAAAAAAAAAAGAAAATACAGCCTCAACAAGTTTCTTCTTATTACGAATATGCTTTACGAAAAGCATGACTTCTATATATAATAACATATATCGGTTATATATATATATATATATATATATATATATATATATACACACACACACACACACACACACACACAGGCTTACAAAAGTATTCAGACCCCTGACCAGTTCTCTCATATTACCAAATTACAAATGGTACATTGAAATTTTGTTCTGTTTGATATTGGTAAATGTTGATAAATATTTATGAAAAATAAAAAAAACTGAAATATCTTGCTTGCATAAGTATTCAACCCCTGTGCTGTGGAAGCTCCCAGTTTGCACCGATGAAAGAAATTGCCCCAATGAGGACACAATTACCTTACCATTGGCCTCCACCTGTGATCCATTAAAGTTGCTGTCACATTTTCTGGATAAAAAACCCACTGTTGAAGAATCATTGGTAAGGCTGTGAATCTGAAGGAAAATGAAGACCACAGAGCATTCTACAGAAGTTAGAGATAAAGTAATACAAATGCATAGATTAGGAAAAGGGTACCAAATAATATCCAAGTGTTTTGATATCCCAGTGAGCACAGTTGGATCAATAATCAGGAAGTGGAAATTGCATCACACCACCCAGGCACTGCCAAGAAAAGGCCATCCCTCAAAACTCAGCACTCAAACAAGAAGGAGACTTGTGAGAGAAGCCACAGAGAGGCCAACAATCACTTTGAAGGAGCTACAGAGTTCAGTGGCTGGGAGTGGAGTAATGGTGCACCAGTCAACCATATCAAGAGCTCTGCATAACACTGCATAAGAAGCCATTACTGAAAAAGTACCATCTGAAAGCACGTCTGGAGTTTGCCAGAAAGCATGAGAGTGACCCAGCTGCGATGTGGGAACAGGTTTTGTGGTCAGATGAGACCAAGAGAGAGCTTTTTGGCCAAAACTCAAAGCGCTATGTGTGGCGCAAACCTAACACTGCCCATGCCTCAAGACACACCATCCCTACAGTGAAGTATGGTTGTGGCAGCATCATGCTGTGGGGATGCTTCTCATCAGCAGGGACTGGGCATCTTGTTACAATTGAAGGAAGAATGGATGGAGCAAAATACAGGAAAATACTGCAAGAGAATCTGCTTCAGTTCTCTAAAAAACTGAAACTTGGGAGGAAATTCACCTTTCAGCAGGACAATTATCCCAAGCGCAAGGTCAAAGCAACATTGGAGTGGCTCAAGAACAAAAAGGTGAATGTCCTACAGTGGCCCAGTCAAAGTCCTGATCTCAATCCCATTGAGAATCTGTGGCACAATTTGAAAATTGCGGTCCACAAGCGTTGTCCAACCAACCTGAACAACCTGGAGCAAATCTGCCAAGAAGAATGGGCCAAAATTACTCCGACACTGTGTGCAAAGCTGGTACATGCTTATCCCAAAAGACTTAAAGCTGTTATTGCAGCGAAAGGTGGCTCTGCCAAATATTAATGTGTGGGGGTTGAATACTTATGCAAGCAAGATATTTCAGTTTTTTTATTTTTCTTAAACATATTCCCCAACATAAAACCAATGTCACCTTCATAAAACCAATTTTGAGTTTAAGTGTTTTAAAAAAAAATATTGAACAGAATGAAATTTCAAAGTAATTCAGTAATATGAGAGAATTGGTTAGGGGTCTGAATACTTTTGCAAGGCACTAATAAATATATATATATTCTGAAATAACTTGTAAAGCCTAATCTAATATTTTGAGTTTATTAGTGATGTGTTTTTCTCCTACACTCCAGATGACAGTAACATAAGAATTAAAAGGTTCTATGGTCAGTTTTGGGTCAGGTTCTGTAGTGTTTGTGAGAGAAAGCAGAGCTGACAGAAGATAATCACACATTGTATAAAACTTAGTAAGAAAGCGAGGAAGAGCAAAATCAAGAAAGGAAAGTGGACACTTAAATCATTCAAATTCCTAAAAGCATTTTTTATGTAACGCTTTACAAGAAGTGTGACTGAGAATACTGGGAGAACAAAGGGGATACAAAGTAATGTATGTTTCTTTTTGGCTTGCAATATCTCATGAACTTGTTGATGGAATAGCCTCATGGGAAAGGTCAGAGTGGGGTCATACAGTTATGGAATTCATTATAAATCATAGTCCCAAAGGCAGCAGGCCGTGAGCCATGCAGTTTCTAATTATACACAATGTACAAACATGGTGATATATTTTTTTTTTCACTGCTGACTAAAGGAATACCAGCAGTTGAAAGAAAATGAGAAGCTCAAGAGAAAGGTCAGACTAAAATGTTGTTCATTGAATCAGATGATCATGACAGATCTAATGGCTGAAAAATTAAAAAAAAAATACTCCACAACCTCAATTTAATATTATTGTGTGTGCAGTTATTAACTCACAGAATAAATCAACACTGTAGTTAACGAACAACATGCTTCACCATATAACACCCATATGTATTAAGTACATTAAAAATGCAGTGGTGAGTGCAAGATTTATTCATTTTACTACCACAAAAACCATCACCTTCACACAAAGAAACACAGAAATCTTGTTAATTGAAAATGACAGGAGTTTTGGTTAGTGTTGTAGGGGATGTATCCATTTTATGTAAAGCACTAATTTAATTTCTTATGTATTTCAAAATAATATTTTCTTGTTATAATGTAAAGGTTGGTACATGCAATGGTCATTCATGTGTACATTTGTTTTGTTATCTGGATAAAGCCTCTCCAGTCTAAGACACCATTAATTACACATGCCTTTGTGTATATATGGACACATATGACAAAGTAGTCAAACCCAACAACAACACTGTTTTTCAACTACCAATACTCACACATAAAAGAGCGACTGGTCATCAGCAGGTATGCAAGAAGACCTAGAATGTGAAAAGCATATGACGCAGCAACTTTTCTACTGGCGTTTTGAAACAGACATGTTTCGTACTGAGAGTGAGATGCAGCGTTCATCAGCAGAAACCAAACATTGCCCTTATGTTTCTCAAGGATAAAAAAAAAAGTGAAACATATTCATTTTATTTTTTTTTTCACAAAAATGCTTGTTGTAAAGACCTTACTAAATATCTCTGTCAGCTGCATGATATAGAGGTCTTCCTCAAATAATTATTTTCAGAGAAACAGGTTTGTTTCATCAGTATCAATTCTGGTGGGCATAAACACCACCTTATATATTCCCGTTCCCGGAGCAGTTTGGATAAAGAGGGTTTTTTTTTTTTTTTTTTTTTTTTTTATCAGAACAAAACTAGACTAGGCTTTTTTTTTTTTTTTTTTAACAATAGCCTAGAACAGTTTTAAGAACAATAAACTTTTTGTTATATTCATTAAAACAGCCTTTAAAAAATAATATATACAGTACGGTGAAAAAGTATTTACCCCCATCTGATTTTCTGCATTTTTGCACATTTAACCCAACTTAACCCAATTAAAGGGATAATTAGGGTCAGCTGTTTGAATACAATCAACTGATTTGGGCCAGCCCTGTCCAATATAAATCTGACTAACTTTGGCCCTTACCATCAGAGTGAAGTTGTCAGCACACAGGTTCTAGAAGCACATCATGCCACGATCGAAAGAAATTCCCGAAGACCTCCGGAAAAAAGTTGTTGATGCCTATCAGTCTGGAAAAGGTTACAAACCCACTTCTAAGGCTCTGGGGCTCCACAAAACCACAGTCAGAGCCATATTGTCCAAATGGAGAAAGTTTGGGACAGTAGTGAATCTTCCCAGGAGTGGCCATCCTGCCAAAATCTCTCCAAGAGCAAGGCGTAAAATCGTCCAGGAAGTCACAAAGAACCCTAGAACAACATCCAGGGATCTGCAGGCCTCTCTTGCCTCTGCTAAAGTCAGTGTTAATGACTCCACCATCAGAAAGACATTGGGCAAAAATGGGATTCATGGCAGAGTAGCAAGGCGGAAACCACCGCTCACTAAGAGGAACATGAATGCTCATTTCAACTTTGTGGAAAAGACGTGGATGATCCTCAAGAGTTCTGGAACAATATTCTATGGACATATGAGTCAAAAGTGGAACTTTTTGGCCAACGTGGGCCCAGTTATGTCTGGCAACAACAAAACACTGCATTCCACAGTAAGAACCTCATACCAACAGTCAAGCATGGTGGTGGTAGTGTCATGATTTGTGGATGCTTTGATAAATCAGAACATGGGTTACTTGCCACCATTGAAGGAACCATGAATTCTGCTCTGTATCAGAGAATGCTACAGGAGAACATCAGGCCATCCATCGGTGAGCTGAAGCTGAAGTGCAGCTGGGTCATACAGCAAAACAATGATCCGAAACACACATGCAAGTCTACATCAGAATGGTTGTAGAACAAGAAATTGAAAGCTTTGGAATGGCCTAGTCAAAGTCCAGACCTAAACCCCATTGAGATATTGCGGCAGGACCTGAAACGAGCAGTTTATGCTCGAAAACCCACAAATGACATTGAGTTGAAGCAGACCTGCATGAAAGAGTGGGCCAT
This sequence comes from Polyodon spathula, assembly GCF_017654505.1. Classification (NCBI taxonomy): domain Eukaryota; kingdom Metazoa; phylum Chordata; class Actinopteri; order Acipenseriformes; family Polyodontidae; genus Polyodon; species Polyodon spathula. The sequence continues at coordinate 74,869,676 of NC_054534.1, forward strand.
AATTCCTCTACAGTGCTTGAGAGACTGATCAATAACTACAGGAAGCGTTTGGTTGCAGTTATTGCTGCTAAAAGTGGCGTAACCAGTTACTGAGTCTAAGGGGGCGATTACTTTTTCACACGGGGGCATTGGGTGTGCATAAGTTTCTTTAATAAATAAAATAAGTACTTTTTCACAGCACTGTATATATACATTCAGAATCAGGATTCGATCAATCGCTGATAAAAATAACTATTTCCTGACTTGAGCATTTACAAATGATCAAATAACTAAATTAAAGGTTATTTCGGTCTTTGGGCAAATTGAGCAAACAGCTCCAGAACAGATTCTGAAGATGCTGCTCAATCTGTGTTTGTTTAGGTGCTGATTGTGGTCTGGAAAACCTGTTTTCTAAAAAGTGGTAGTTCACCCATTCATATGATTTATGAGACTATTAAACATTTAATGAGCATATTTCTTTCTTTTCTTTCCTTTTTGTAGCTGAACAAGCAAACAAAAACTGAAATGCAACTTTAAACACTTCAAATAAAACAAACATGGAAATGGCAAAAAACTCACCGTTTTGGTTCTCTTATTACATTCCACATAACAGAAAGTCGCAAGAAAAAAATATACAAATATAAGATCTATGCAAAAATAACTACACATTTCCAGCAAGTTGGGCATTGTTTAAACAAGGCATTTCAGAATAACATGCTTGCCTTTTTCCTGTCCCATGAATTTCTGACTCGCTATAAAGCAGCACAACACTTTGAATAAAATGGCCTTCCATATTGATCTCTATGCGTGCATGTGCATAATCTTTGCTTGTTTACTTTAGCTGTCTAGAACTTTTAAATAGAAGCTCAAGAGCTGATATGTGGATCCTGTGTATTATTTTAATCTCACATTTAACACAGAGATCTTTTTAATTTGTCATTGTTTAAACTGTCACGCAACTTCTAGCGAGTTGGTAAATAAGTGCAAGGAATTTTTGTAATTTCTAGCAAATACATCTGAATTTTGTATCCGAATACATATCAAAAAATATTTGTTCAAATATTCGGATATTTGTCCCAGCACTAATATATATATATGGTTTTTTTCGTGATATAGGTCTTTGTCCCATAATAATATTATAATATATATATATATATATATATATATATATATATAATGAAGGATTTTTAATATATTATATATATATTTGTAACACAGTGACTGAAATCAAGGACAACACTGGGGGGGTTGAAGGTAGTCTTCAACAGGACCGTTTATTAGTTTCAGATTTCAAACAAAACACAAAAACGTCGCATCACAGGACACAAAAGAAAAAGCCTATCTCTGCACAGAGCTCTAACTGAACACAAACTTCCCTAACTACGGCTGGAACGGCTAAGCCGCTTATCCAACAAACAAACCAGTGATCCAAATAGTAAACAACCACAGGGTTATTTTCTTTGCTAAGGTCTTGTCCCTTTTTCCCCAGAAATAGGTTTTTTCACTTGCCTTTTGTCTTCCAGACTCTCTCCACTTGCAATCACCCAGCACAGAAAAAGAGGCAGCTTATATCTCTTGCATGATTAGCTAATTGGACCCAGCTTGTTCCCAGTTGCTCCTATTAATCAGCTAGTTAAGCATTTGGGGGAGAGAACTGGCCCACATCCCCCTAGTGGCCATTCTGAACATAACCGTTATTTTCCAATAGTTATGATCAAGCGGTCTCCGGGAACAGCACCCTCTTCATTCTCAAGCTGACATACCTATTTTCCAACACCATTACACACACCTTATTACAATATATATATATATATATATATATATATATATATATATATATATATATATATATATATACACACACACACACACACACACGCACACACACACACACAAGCTGCTGTGTAAAAGTCTTAAACATGTGGCATTTTTCTACTTTTAGTAAATTCATGAAGCTCATAATACATCAAAGCCTCCACTAGTGTTTTCTACTATTATAACAACCTTGACTTGCATAAAGAAGGAAAAACATTGAATGAAATAGCTCACATCACTTGATTTTCAAGGTGTGGTATCCGAAGCATAATCAACAAGTACAGAGAAACATAATCTGTAATTGACAAACCCAGGACTGGAAGACCCAAAAAGCTGCCTAACAAGGATGCACAATACTTGAAGATAAAGTCCTTAAGGAATAGAAAGAAGACAAGCGTTGAATTGACAACAGAACTGGCAGAAGGCACTGGTGTCGTTGTCCATCAAATCAACAGTACGAAGGTCACTCTTGAAATCAGGACTTAAAGGATGTGTTTCAGTAAGAAAGGGGAACAAGACTAAAAGGCTAAAATACACACAAGAACACAGAAATTGGACTATGGTACAATGGTCAAAGGTGCTTTGGACTGTTGATGGATGGATGGACACCAATCAGAGAACTGTTGGGTAAACATTTGAACACTACTGTATGTTATCCTAAATAAGTATTTTGATAAGACAATAAAAGTTAGATAGTGATTAATTCAATGCCCATAACTGTCTGCATCCACAGCTATTTGTATGTGCCATGCACAGATGCAAGAGTCTGTTAACCCAAAAGAATATATGGTAGGACCACAAAATTAGGAAAATAAAATGTGTGAGGCACACTGTTGGCCCAGTAATGGCAGATAAGTAAGTTTATAGCATCACTGAGGTGCATGGATTTCAGACTACTTAGTGCACATTCTGCTGCTAGTTTGAAGAGCTCAAACTAAGGAAGGCAATTCACAGGTCAGACTACTGAGCTAAATATTAGTGTGCATTCCTCTTCTTGTAAATGTAGTGGGCCGTACATATAGTAGCTGACATACATTATCACTCATTCAGTAAACAAATATCACAAGACAGTTGGCCAAGAAATATTAATGAGAAATTAAATCAATGTTGAAAGCTGCCAAAACTCAGGTTTCAACACCATTGTATACGCACTATATAATAATAAATTCACACATATCAGTACATCATTCTTTATCAGTGGGTTTCAGTATCCAAGATTCTTGTTTATTTATTGTAATATTTTTTTGATTAAGATAGCATTAACAATTGTTCATCTTTTGTTTATTTGCTCTGTTGATCGCACTTTTCCCCCAGATAAAACGTTAATTGAATTCTCCCTCATGTTTCCCAACTCCTTACCTTATGTCAGGCCCAATAAGAGAGTGTCTTCTCAACATAGCACGGGCCTGTGCATTAGTGAGGTTAGTGGCTGGCTCCCCATTAATAGCCAAGAAGATACAACTCATCAGGGAGCCGTGGATAATTGAAGTCGTGGATGAATGCGGTGTGGATAAATGAGGTTCTACTGCACCTACATTCTCCTCATTTAGTGTTAGGCATACTTGTGCTGCCATCTGCTGGTTGGAAAGGGCCATTAAAGCATAAATAAAAAACAATGTTCTCTCTTATTGCATTTTGTGCCACTAGCATAAGTTAGGAGACAGTACTTTAAGAGCACATTGCAGCAAATTAGTGGCACATTACACCTTTATGAATCAGCCAGTATGTATGCTAATCTGGAGGGGGACATATTAGGGCTCTCAACTTTAAAGTCACTAAAAGAGCATATATATCTGGCTTTATGAATTAGACGGAAAGAAGCTGTCATTAATAGCCTTTACTGGAACACGAAACTTGCGGATGAACTGTGTGAATCCAGGCCTAAAAGTACTGTATGTATTGACAACTATATTGCTTATGTGTTGCTAGATACATGTTCTCCAATGAAAGAACAGTTAGGCATGATTAAACAAATCACTTTTGAGAACTTACAGTGCTGGAGTGAGCAGAGACTGTGTTTGCTGCAGATGGTGTTCGGGAGACCATAGGACTGACGAGCTGAGGGATGGGACCCCTCACTATGACTAGCTGGACCTTCTCAGAGTCTTTCTGGAGGATGCTGACTGCTTGCTGATGAGTGATGGTCTGATTAAGTGCTTGTCTATTGATGTCTAAGATTTGATCTGCCTCTTTCAGCTTTCCGGCACTGTAAAAATAATGCCACAGACAAAAAGTAAAACAGCTAATAGAATCACACTTTATTTAGCTTACAAAAAACCTCAAAACCCAGTGTCTATACAATTTTAGTTTTTAATTTTTTACCGATGTGCTGCACTGCCCTCCTGAATTTCCTGCACAAAGATCCCCAGTTCTCCTTTGTTTTCGCTCTTCAGACCAACCACACTGAAGCCCAGACTTCCACTGTATGGCTTTACCAGCTCAATGTACTCCAGATTTTTGCCCTGTAGGGATAACGGGAATACGAGAAAGCCATCTTTACATTATACATGTCTGCTCTATCTCTTTAAAAAGTAGTAAACAATGATGTTTACAAAAGACTAAGCAAGCAGTTCTACTTACAAAAAAATACAGAAAATGCATTGCCTTAGTTCTCTGGGCTTTACCATGCGTACCTGTACTTTATCATGCATTCAATATGCTTTATTACCCTTTACTATGCTTTTACTATGGTAAACACACCTATGAGTGCAGGTGCTTTTACCATTTAAGTTATTTAACATTTGCGGCTGGTTTCACAGACCCCAGTTAGTTAAGGTAGTCCAAGATCATGTGCTGTATGTTTAAACTGACACTAAAAAATAAAACCTGAGGAACACATTTTTTTTTTTTTTTTAATTATTATTATAGCCAAAGAAGGTCCTTAGCAAACTGTATCACAATTGGACTGATAGATGCAAAACATATGTCTGCCTATCTCCCCTGCCAAGGGTATATATAACCAGCAGGCGATTAGAAAGAGGAAAACAATATGATATCATATCTTAGTAATTCAGGAATCCCACACCACTTTATAGAACATTATCCAGTGTTTCTCGGGTCAAAAAGAGTTCTTAACTAAGCGACAGGATCAACAGTGTGCTATTTACAGTGTATTAGTCTCATTATATTGTACGGTTGTTCAAGGGACTAGGAAAAATGAACACATTCTTCTTTACTATGCTTTTACGATGGTAAATGTTTATAAGGGATTAGACAGTTGACATCCACATCTATGATTGCTGACTTGTAAAATGTAACCAAACTAAATTCTTTAACATTTGCGGCTGGTTTCACAGACCCCAATTAGGTAAGGTAGTCCAAGATCATGTGCTGTATGTTTAAACTGTAAACTATACAGGTAGCATAGGCACAAGTTTGTCATTCCTGAATGTAAGGGAGCAGAAAATGACAAAATTCGCTCAGTTAAACAGAGAAAAAAGACTAATTACTTTAAGAAATGAAGGTCAATCTTTAAGACAAATCACAAGAACTTTGAAGGTTTCTGTAACTGCTGTGGCCAAGACCAGCAAACGATTTGAAGAAATTGGCACTCATGACGACCGAATAAGATCAGGCAGGCCAAGGGTGACCTCAGAATCAGAGAACAAGTTCACAAGTCTGTGAAACCGACGATTAACTGCCCCTGAAATACAAGCTCAGCTAAATGCTACTAGAAGTACAGATGTTTCAACATCAACTGTTGAGAGGACATTGTGCGAAGTTGGCCTAACTGGAAGAATTACTGCAAAGAAACCATTGTTAAGAGTGCAGAATAAGAGGAAGAGACTTGCCTGGGCCAAAAAACACAGAAACTGGACGTTTGAGGAGTGGAAGTCGGTCTTATGGACCGATGAGTCAAAATTTGAAATATTTGGGTCCAACTGCTGAGTATTTGTAAGACGCAGAGAGGGTGAGTGCATGAGTTCTGCATGTGTGATTCGCACTGTCAAACATAGAGGAGGCAGTGTCATGGTCTGGTGTTGCTTTGCTGGTGACAGAGTTGGTGATCTTTAAGTCCATGGCAAGCTCAACCAGCATGGCTATCATAGCATACTTCAGAGGCATGCCATTCCATCAGGATTATGGCTAGTTGGGCAGTCCTTCACTCTTCAGCAAGATAATGACCCGAAAATTGTGCAAAGTTGTGCAATGACTATCTGGCGAAGAAGGAAAGTGAAAGACAACTCAATCTAATGACCTGGCCTGCCCAGTCTCCAGACCTCAAACCCATAGAACTTGTATGGGACAAACTGGACAGAAGAGTCAAAGCAAAGCTATGTACAAGTGCCATACATCTCTGGGAATTGCTGCAGAAGAGCTGGGAAGACATGTCGGGTGATTTCCTGCTGTAACTTATTAACCAAATGCCTCGTGTTTGTAAGGCAAAGGGTGGCTATTTTGAGAAATCGAAGATTTAGAGACAATTTTCAATTTTCTTCAACATTGCTTTGATACTCTTGATGTTTTGTTTTGTATATTGTAGCATGTGTTTTCATTTTCAAGTATTTACATAAACGTAAACATTGTCAATTCTGAAAAAAACCTAGTTTCCAGCAAGTGTACTCAAACGTTTCACTGATACTGTGTGTGTGTGTGTGTGTGTGTGTGTGTGTATATATATATATATATATATATATATATATATATATATATATATATATATATATAATACACACACACACACACACACAGTGGCTCTCAAAGTATTCACCCCCCCTTGGACTTTGTCTTAGTTGAATGGAGTCCACCTGTGTGTAATTAAGGTGTTTCACATGATTTCAGGTTAAATACACCTGTCTCTGGGAGGTCCCACAGTTGGTTAGTACATTTCCTAACAAAAAGTACATCATGAAGGCGAAGGAACATTCAAAGCAAATCCGGAATAAGGTTCTTCAAAAGCACCAATCAGGGGTAGGATATAAGAACATTTCCAAGGCATTGAATATCCCCCGGTGCACAATAAAGTCCATTCTTAAGAAATGGAGAGAATATGGCACAACTGTGAGTCTGTCTAGAACAGGCCGTCCTCAAAAACTGAGTATCTGGGCGAAAAGGGCACTAGTCAGGGAGGCTACCTATGGCAACTGTAAAGGAGTTACAGTCTTGTAACTGACACTGTGCATAAGGCAACAATAGCCTGGGTGCTTCCGAAAACTGACCTTTATGGGAGAGTGGCAAAAAGAAAGCCATTGTTGAAAAACAAACTCACATCAAATCTCGGCTAGAGTTTGCCAGAAGGCATGTGGGAGACTCTGAGACCAAGTTGAAGAATATTCTATGATCTGATGAGACCAAAATAGAGCTCAACGCGAAACGTTATGTTTGGCTCAAGCCTAACATCGCACATCATCCTGAGACCACCATCCCTACAGTAAAGCATGGTGGTGGCAGCATCATGCTATGGGGATGCTTCTCTGCATCAGGGCCTGGAAAGCTTGTGAAAATAAAGGGCAAAATGGATACAGCAAAGTACAGAAAAATCCTGGAGGAAAACCTGCTGAAGTCTGCAAGAGACCTGGGACTTGGGTGAAGGTTTATCTTCCAGCAGGACAATGACCCCAAACACAGCCAAAGCCACACTGGAGTGGCTTAAAAACAAAAAGGTCAATGTCCTGGAGTGGCCCAGTCAAAGCCTAGACCTCAATCCAGTTGAGAATATGTGGAAAGGGTTGAAAATTGCTATTCACCAAAGGTCCCCATCCAACTTGACTGAGCTTGAGCAAATTTGCAACGAAGAATGGGCAAAAATTGCAGTGTTCAGATGTGCAAAGCTGGTAGATACTTATCCAAATAGACTCATGGCTGTAATTGCTGGCAAATGTACCTGTACCAAATATAGGGGGTGAATACTTATGCAATCAATTATTTTCTGTTTTGTATTTGTCATTAATTTAGAACAATTTGTAGATTTTATTTTTCCCTCACACATTATGGACATTTTTTGTGTTGATCAGTGGCAAAAACTCCTAATTAAATTCATTTTGATTCCATGTTGTAACAAAATAACAAGTGGAAAAGTCCAAGGGGGTTGAATACTTTTGAGAGCCACTGTATAATATACACCCTCACTATAACAAACCTGTTGGGGTCCAAGCCTTTTGTTCGTTATATCGACGGTTTGTTATAGCATAAGGACAATCAAAATGAACGATACACTGTTGGAGTAAGTTAATGAGATGAGATTGTGAATAAGTAGAATTACATGTACCTGTTTATCTCATGTATGCAGTTTTCTGCCTTTGCTTTATCCAGTTTTTTAAATAATTAAAACGCAGTACAAAAAGCAAAAATCCCGAATTGAAGCTAAACTTTTATTCAAAATCAAATTGACATGAATCGTTTCAAAGTGCACCAAATCGTAATCCAACATGCAAGAATACCAAACTCATCTTTTATTCCAAATCAACCAGACATGAAAATTTTGACATGAAAAGTTTCAGATCCTCAGGTATTTTTTTTCTTTAATCAGTTTTGCTTTTTGACAACCTATATTCATTACATGCCTGCGTTACTACTTTTTTCAAAAGATTAATATAGTTTCTAGCTTTGTTGCAACATAAAATGATTTTGGTTTTGGAGGCAGTTACACAGTGAGCTTCTTATTAAGAAAAAAAGTGTAGACTTCACAGTGAGGTGGCATCTCGTGCGTACACACCGGGATGTTGACAGTGTGTGTATATTGTAACAACAATCCTTAATACTATAAGCATGAGCCTTCAGTTGATTCAATGTCAGACTAGATATTTATGATACTAATAAATAAACAAAGACAATCTGCCAACTGTTAACTAACAATTAACAGGTCACTGTGGGCCACGATCTACACCGCTAAAACAAATTCATTTTTAAAAGGAATCTCAGGGTGGAACAATCCTGTCTTTGTTTACTCGCTTCTCTCTCTGCTTCTCACAAAACAAACACTCACCCTGTCACTGGTCTTTAGCTCCAGTTAGTCCCGCCTTGCCCCACTCCATGGCCAATCACCAGCTGCTCCTCCTACTATAAGAGTTCGAGGACTTCAAAGACCTCATATTCGTTACAATATTATCTTTTTTTTTATTTGGGGGGGGGGGGGGGGGGGTCATTATAGTTGAAGGTTTGTTATAATGAAGGGCGTTATAGTGAGGGTATACTGTATATACAAGTGTCTTAACCATTCCGCCAAAATAATATCTGATCTGTTCAAAAGTTAAACATTTCACAACAGTCTTTTATATGTCACATGTTAAAACAGAAAAAGTTATAGACAGATTGGCAGATACCTCTCTATACCCTCAAATTCTGATACTCACAATATCATACCGCTTAACAACTTTTATCATAACTGGTACCGGGCAAAATATATATATAATATATTATAATATATATATATTATATATATATATATATATATACTCAAGTCAATTATCTGATCTTTGATCAACCATACTGTCTAATCAACTGAACGCACCTGTAATCACGTGATCAATTACGTGTGGTGTACTACACACAAAGCTTCTGCTGCTAAAACGGCTACAAGATTTAGCCGCCAAAAAAAGGACCAGCAGACTGAGGCAAATGAAAATTACAGAATTATTAAGACCACAAAAACCTTAGATGGAGCACTGTGTGCTTTAAATTGTTGCAGTGAAGCAAATTAAAACAGCCACCTTATTCTCGATTTTTCTTCGTCAGTAAGGCCTGAAGATCATGTCTATTTTATTGAGCAAACAAGAACTTTTATTTTACTCATTTCAATTGCACGTTATTACAATGCCTTAACAGCAAGTATCCAAGTATAGAAACATTTTACTGCATTTTTGAAGTTTATGATTCGAAAAGTTCCGTAATGTGTCAAAGTTGTATTCTTTGATGATTTTCAAAGTTTGCTATATTTTAGGCCCCTTACGTTTAATTACAGTATTTTATTAACTTAACTGTAGGTGTTAAAATTTTACTGAATTGCATTAATTTAATGATTTGTAAAGCTTTGTAATTTGTGTATGCTTAATGTGACAGAATAGGTTACTAACTATATATCATCAGTAAAGCTACAATCATGGTGTTTCCATGCAGGTCAATTTACATGTGAAATGGTGATGCACGTGCACGTTTGGGAGAATTACTTGGTTAAATTAGGTTTGTGGCCACAAAAAAAAAAAAATGGATAAAGACTGGGATAGGGTAAATCTCATTTACTAGTGTAAATGTCAAAACACGTAGGAAAATCCAAGCCCAGTTTCGCATGGAAACCCACATTTCACATGTAAATGTTAATAAGCATGTTTATTCTTAACTATAAATATTGCAAGGGAGCAGATCAGTTGTTACTGTGGATTCCAAGATGGCAGAAAGCAATGGCTGATGGGTGATTTTATGGTTAGCAGTGGTGTAGTTCACCTTAATGATAATGCAGGCGTTTTTTTTTTTTTTTTTTGTTATTGATTTTTGCTGTGTCTGATCTGTCATGTTGTATATCTCTTGTGGGTTTACAGTTCTGTATAAAACCACTTACGATGAACTGCGTTATACCCTTGTTATAGTATTAATCCAGCTGTTTGAGAATACCCTTGCTGCTTAAATGTCTAACTAAATTAACTCCCATCCTTTTTTTAAATCCCAGCTGTCCAAAGACAACGAGTGTCTGCCCTCCACGTTAATAAATATAGTTGGTGAACTGGATGTCACAAGCCAGCTCAATCGTCCAAAACAGTGCAACAACATCCAACAAGTTGTTGATGCTCTCTCAGAACTGACTGTTTGCATCATCAATATTTAACATAACAACAAATCCAACACAACTTAAAAGAAAGGAGAGAATCTCTGACAGCAAGAGACTCCTCAGATCAATCCTGTCCAATTGAAACTGGCAGCTGAGGTAACCTTCATAGTTGCTGAGTCCGCTTATAATAAGCAGAATTGGAATGGGAAGTCTTTGGACGGGCTGGCCTGACAGTTCATTTCCTGGGTCGGGAAGTCTGTCAACCCGGAAGAAGGCGAGACTCCGTTGTACGAACCTAAACGAGGTAGCAGCTGTAAGCAATAGAGACAGCTGCAATCGCTTACCAAAGTCATGCATGATAACATAAAGGGGACGGAGAATCATAAATCTTTTCCTTCACTTGGTTTATATTGAGAAACTGGAAGGACCGTGTGAGACGCAGAGAAAGCGTTGTAAGAGTATTTTGTGAGTGTTTGTATTTCTTGTTGTTAGTAACGAACCCGGAGCTGTCGCCACGGGCCAGCACAAAACCGGATCAATACTGCACTAGTCACGGTAAACATTGTTATCACCACTTGTTCACAAATATAGCATGTATTATATTGTACTTCACCACAAGCACTGAGAGCACTCACTCATCGTGTGTGTGTCAAATTATGTGTGTTTAGTACTGAGTTTATTGTTTACAGGACTGCAACCCTTTTCACTACTGTGCAATACACATTGTTGTGTATCGCCAGCTCATTATTATTTGCTGGTTGATCATCAGACCTTTGGATTAATAACAATTAAGAAAACCATTTCATCTGCACTTTGTTGTCTGTTTGTTCTTGGGATTACTGCACCTGCTATACACCTGCTACTAATTACCACTTTGCCACACTGCCCCTTTCAAGTGTCCACTACCTGTAGTATTTGCCCAGGTGTGGTGTTAAATGCTTCCTCAGCAGCGGTCATCCATCTGGACGGTAGGGTTTCTAAATCAAAGCCAGGGTAGTACACACAGCAGGCTGTTTTGCCTGAATGAAATATATATATATATATATATATATATACACACATACACACATATCGCCGGTTTTCAGCTACGGTGATCTGCAATACCTGTTGGTCAGTTTCATTTTATACCTCCAAGTTTATTTTTAATTAATGAGTCGTAAGATAAATTAGTTGAAACAGTATTCACTATCGCCCCAGACTTGGTCACCAGGCTACAGTCTGACGAGTGTGTGCCGGGGTGCCCGAGTTAACCTATTTCGCTACATTGGTGTCAGAAGTAGACTCAGGTACCCTAGGACACACTCGCCGGACTATAACCTGGTGAGCAAGTCGGGGGCGGACTTGAGGCTGGCAGGGGAGAGTGTAGCGTGCACGGGGGGGGGGGAAGACAGCAGCAGGGCTGGTAGGTGACGTAATCACATACATATACATAAGCCCGATATACGCTCCTTGCAAAGAAGCCATCTCTTTTGTACATCGGTATCGGTGCTATGCTGGAGTGCAAGAGGTCCCAGGTTCGCGCCCGCCCTCCACCTGTGCGTGGATTGCCCTGTGTGATGCGCCTGCCTGAGGAAACTGAGGTTCGCTACAGTATTAACAATAACTGCAACCACTTTGCGCAGTCAAAAGAGCTGTGATACGATGTGTCCCCTACAGAAAATACTGAAGATGCACAGCTTAACTGTCTGAGCCTGATGTATTGCATCCATCTGCAACAGATGTGTTTTATGAACCAGGCTTTAATAGATTTTTCCATGATTCTGAAACAAACAGCATGTTGTAAAGAAAGCCTCTGTAAGTCTTTTGTTCTCCAATGCATTTGCTCTTCTGTCTTTCTAAAAAACAGCTCACTCACTGTCACCGATTTACACGATTGCTCGCTCAGCTATCTCATTCGCTGACTTACATAGCTAAATGTAAATGATTTGTGTACACAACCAAACAACTTACAGATACTCACAGATTTGCACTTTCAATGCAAGGCATACTGTATTTTTTAAAGGAAATGCAGGAAGTGCCAAACCAAAAGTGTTTTTACATCCATTTCAAACTTATTCTCATATTCACAATTTGCGTGACCTTGTGTACTAAGTGCATGTGTGTTAATGTTATTCTATATATTCTTAAAGGTACAGTAATTGTTATTAATGCCTGCTCGATTATCCATACAAATCGATTAAGCAAACTAGTATCGGTCCCAATTAGTTCAGATAATTGACTCTCTACTGTACTTAATGAAAAGCTGACAGAGCTGTGACTTTCTGAAATCTAACATGAAATACTGTACCATGACTACGGCTTACGGTAGACTTTCAAGGTATAATTTTATAGTTTATTTGATTACATGATGTTAAATAAAAAATGTGTAGGTGAAAAAAAAAAAGAATTCTTTACACATGGAATGAGTGACACCAGCTTTTCAGTGAAATGTATTTATGAAAATTTCAGCGAGTTAGGACAGGATCCTAAACAATTTTTTTTATTTTTTATTTTTTTCCCCATTGAAGAAATGCATAAGAATTTGTTTTGTTAAACTTGCTAAACTTCCTGATTATCAGGTTAGCGATGTGTTTTGAGGTTTGTCCCTTCTCCCGAATCTCAGTTTTTCATTCAAAAATCTAAATATGACAAACAGGTTTGAATAGAGTCTGTTTTGTAATTGTGTTCCTATGAACTACAAGTCATATTCTATACAGAAAAAAAAATGATGTAAAGGTAAATACTGGCCCAACTAGAGAAAAAAAAAAAAAAAAAAAAACTTAAGTGCTACATTCCTCAAGGCAACTCATTAGCCAAATAACTTAATTGTGTTCTTTTGGTGCTTATGGCTGGCTAATCTCTCAACCTAATATTAAAAGCCTGAGATGGGTTCCTTCAAATAAACAAGCATTCTTTAGGATCAATCCCAGGTCACCAACATTTAAAAAAGTACCAGCATAAAAATCAATGACACTTTTATGACACTTACCTTACAAAGCGCATGTGGTCCCGGAGCTTAGTTTGCATGGCAAATCCATTTATTTACTTTTTATAAGGCTTCACACTACAACTGTGGTGATAAGAGAAGACAGCAATGTCAAGCAGATAAAGAGTGAAATATAGTACTTAAGGTTTGTCACCTGCAAAAGTTGTATTAGTCAGCTTGGGTTTAAGCGGATTACAGAAAGTGCTTCTGCGTTGCGCATTAGTGAATTATTTCTGCTCCACTGCACACAGACTTCCCAACCTTCTGAAGCATGTTGCCATGACAATTTGAATTTGGTGAATTGGCCCATGTACTGTAAACAGAATGCTTCCTAAGCAGACTACTGTAAATAAAATACAAACCCCATCTTTAACGTTTTATTTTTGTTTCCTTATATAATGTATCAGTCTCATTCTAAATTCACAATGTCAAACCAACATGCAAAACAGCAAGTATCTTCTTTAAAATTTCACTGTATCGCAGCATTTAAAAGCAGATTAATTTTAAATTAAAACTGACAATCTGTAACCACTTTAGACAAAGAGAAGGAGATGTGATACCTTTTATTGGACTAACTAAATAATAATTATTCATGAGCTTTCAAGACCTCAAAGATCTCTTCTTCAGATGAAGGTCTATAACAATATTTAACAATATTTTTTGTAGAACACACAGCATCTGATAGCTGTAATTCCAGTTGAATTACATATTAAATGATGTGTTCTTTTTAAAACGAGGTTGAATAACAGGTAGCTTAAAAGGAATAGAGAGCACAGAGATCACTGCTGACCTGCTTTAAGAATGTTCCCAAACTAACTGCACAGCTGGTTGTGCTCTCAGCAATCTTGGTCATAAACTCTTAAGACTGCTCGCAGTCTGTGCAGCAAGATACCAGAAAGGATTAAAAATGGTGGATGAAAAGCTTGTTTACTATATGTTTACTAGTTGGTATTGTACTGTAATTTAAATTAAATTACCATATTTTATTAAGGGTGTTTTGAAACACTTCTGTACACTTCTGTAATAAAGAGGGGGTCACTAAAATAGTTGTGTGGTTAAACTTACTTCATTCTGTAGCTGTTATGTTTATTTTTTATTTTGGTAAGATTTTACATTGGAGCTTTGTGCTAACTGGTGGTCAATCTTTGTAGTTCAGCTATGTTAAAATAAGTACTAACCAAAATCAAATAGCCTCTTAAGTTTTATTAACATTGTTACTGCTGATAATCTTTAGGGCATGCATATACTAGATGAAACCGCTGCATATTAGTATTTCCTGTTGGTCTCATCGTCTGATTGCAAGTAGACAGGAAGCAACATTTATGCATTTTCCAAATTAAGAAATAAAACAGAAGCAAGAAAAGGGGGGCTAGTGGTTGTACAGTGATTGCTACTTAAAAGGAAGAAACTGAATTATCTAACACCCCATTCACATTAGCGGTTTAGGCCAGCCCAGGGCCGCCTTATCTCATGAGTGAACGCTCGAAAAATGAAAAGGAGGCGCTGGGCCGGGTGAAATTTAGACCAGCTTTTTGATACGGCCTAAAGTACCAATGCCGCCTCAGGGCCGGCCTATCTGCATGTGTGAACCCAACGCAGGCCCTGGACCGACCTTAACGCGTCAGTGCGGTGAGCGTAGTAGATCAAAACAATATCAGTTTTAAGGGGTAGCACCTGGGACGATGCAGAAATGAACACTTAGAGGTCCATTTATTCAATGCTTGTCAGGCTCGTCAGGTCCAAATTATTTTCACACGTGCTGTTTTAAATATATTCTTTTCCAGAGTGAAACAGGTTTAAAATGTATTGAATCGCAAAAGGACAGTCCTGCATCTCCAGCCAAGCCCCACCCCTTGTTCGCTGTATTTCTCGCATACCTCTTTATAGACGTAGATACTCTCCTGATCACTCGTTTTATCACCAAACTCAATAATGAGATCCAAGTCATTATTTTATTACTATAACATCTCAAAAATCTTTGCAAATGGCCGTGATATTCTTTGAGCGCTGGATGCAGAAGCAGCTATCTCCTTTATGTCCGTGTTATCTCTTTGGTGAAAACCTGCAAGTTTGTCCGAGAACTCTCAGAAATACTGAGCAGCAGGCCAGAAATAAACCCACCACGGACCTTGGATTTTATGGACCTACGGCAATCTCCAGCCCGTTAAATAGCAATGGGGAATGCACTGAATACACCAACACTTTTGATGATGATGATGCTGGGTCAGTCATGAATGGTAAGTATTTCTTAATTGTACAGCTTTCATTAAAATGCTAAAACTTGCACTCTCTCGCGCTCTGTGTGTGTGTGTATATACATTTCAGATTGTAGCTAAGATTGTAAATCTCAATATTGATAAATAATGCATACGACGTTGCATATTCAGTCACCATTAATATAATAATCTGTATTGTGACGTCCTTGTTTGATGCATTTATGCATGATCCAACACAATCGTTTCTTTCCACAGTAACCGACTGCACTGTCAACACACGTCTTTATCGTATCTTGTGCAATAAGTACAGTACCAACAGTGTTGCAAAAAATAAGATTGCCATATTTGCATACTGCAAATTTCCCAGCTGAATCTCTTATGTTGACTTCAGGGGATGCGATGTTTACGTCACTGTTTACATTCCCGACAAGCACTCTGCCACAATTTAGGCATCCTTTTCAGCCACACATGTGAATGCACTTAGGCCCCCAAAAACCTCAACTGTGAACGGAAATTTTGAGGCGGTTCAGAGGCGGTTCAGAGGCGGTTCAGAGGCGGCCCAAGGCCGACTCAATAAGTGTGAATGGAGTATATGAGGCTCTATTTGAGATTATCTAGAATGAATTACATCCATCCTGTAGATTGGCATGCCACGCCACAGTTTTAAATCGTATGTGATAAATACGCTTTTTAATCCTACCTGGTCTTTAAGTTGCTGGACAGAGCTCTGCAGGTTGAGAATCTGATGAAAGAGCAGGCTGTGCAGCACTGTCATTAACAAACTCAGCTTATCCTCATTCAGTGCGTCGCCACATTACTTTAATTTGGTCTGAAGACGGTCCAGTGCCTGCAGTGCACCCTGGGTATCTGCAGATATGATTGATTTAATGCATTGCTGGTAATAAGATCAGGAGTTGTGTCACTTGAAATGGGAGATATCCATACTGTTGTACAGTAAGCAAAAATGTAAATGTAATGAGATTTTCTGAACAAAAAGAACAAACATCCATGAAGGAGTAATGTACAGCGAATGGCATCTCGGAAGGAATACTTTGGATATGTGAAAAAATATATAAGAACATAAGGACATAAGAAAGTTTACAAATGAGAGGAGGCCATTCGGCCCATCTTGCTCGTTTGGTTGTTAGTAGCTTATTGATCCCAAAATCTCATCAAGCAGCTTCTTGAAGGATCCCAGGGTGTCTGCTTCAACAACATTACTGGGGAGTTGATTCCAGACCCTCACAATTCTCTGTGTAAAAAAGTGTCTCCTATTTTCTGTTCTGAATGCCCCTTTGCCTAATCTCCATTTGTGACCCCTGGCCCTTGTTTCTTTTTTCAGGCTGAAAAAGTCCCTTGGGTCGACACTGTCAATACCTTTTAGAATTTTGAATGCTTGAATTAGGTCGCCACGTAGTCTTCTTTGTTCAAGACTGAACAGATTCAATTCTTTTAGCCTGTCTGCATATGACATGCCTTTTAAGCCCGGAATAATTCTGGTCGCTCTTCTTTGCACTCTTTCTAGAGCAGCAATATCTTCTTTATAGCGAGGTGACCAGAACTGCACACAATATTCAAGATGAGATCTTACTAGTGCATTGTACAGTTTTAACATTACTTCCCTTGATTTAAATTCAACACTTTTCACAATGTATCCGAGCATCTTGTTAGCCTTTTTTATAGCTTCCCCACATTGTCTAGATGAAGACATTTCTGAGTCCTAGGTCTTTTTCATAGATTCCTTCTTCAATTTCAGTATCTCCCATATGATATTTATAATGCACATTTTTATTTCCTGCGTGCAGTACCTTACACTTTTCTCTATTAAATGTCATTTGCCATGTGTCTGCCCAGTTCTGAATCTTGTCTAGATCATTTTGAATGACCTTTGCTGCTGCAACAGTGTTTGCCACTCCTCCTACTTTTGTGTCGTCTGCAAATTTAACAAGTTTGCTTACTATACCAGAATCTAAATCATTAATGTAGATTAGGAATAGCAGAGGACCTAATACTGATCCCTGTGGTACACCACTGGTTACCACACTCCATTCTGAGGTTTTTCCTCTAATCAGTACTTTCTGTTTTCTACATGTTAACCACTCCCTAATCCATGTACATGTGTTTCCTTGAATCCCAACTGCGTTCAGTTTGAGAATTAATCTTTTGTGCTGGACTTTGTCAAAAGCTTTCTGGAAATCTAAATAAACCATGTCATATGCTTTGCAATTATCCATTATCGATGTTGCATCCTCAAAAAAATCAAGCAAGTTAGTTAGACACGATCTCCCTTTCCTAAAACCATGTTGACTGTCTCCCAGGACCCTGTTACCATAAAGGTAATTTTCCATTTTGGATCTTATTATAGTTTCCATAAGTTTGCATATAATAGAAGTCAGGCTTACTTTTCTGTAGTTACCTGGTTCAGTTTTGTTTCCCTTTTTGTGGATCGGTATTACGTTTGCAATTTTCCAGTCTGTCGGTACCACCCCTGTGTCAAGAGACTGCTGCATGATCTTGGTTAGCGGTTTGTAAATTACTTCTTTCATTTCTTTGAGTACTACTGGGAGGATCTCATCCGGCACAGGGGATTTGTTTATTTTAAGAGCTCCTAGTCCCTTTAACACTTCTGCCTCAGTTATGCTAAAGTTATTTAAAACTGGATAGGAACTGGATGACATGTGGGGCATGTTGTCAGTATCTTCCTTTGTAAAAACTTGTGAAAAGTAATCATTTAATATATTTGCTATTTTTTTTCTTCATCTACGATTTTGCCATTTGTATCTCTTAAACATTTAATCTCCTCTTTGAATGTTCTCTTGCTGTTGTAATATTGGAAAAACATTTTGGAATTGGTTTTAGCTCCCTTAGCAATGTTTATTTCTATTTCTCTCTTGGCCTTTCTAACTTCCTTTTTGACTTGCGTTTGCAGTTCTGTGTACTCTTTCTGCGTACTTTCTTTTTGGTCCTTTTTTAATGCTCTGTAAAGTGCCTTTTTTCGCTGAATATTTTTTTTAATTGATCTATTAAACCATTTTGGCAATTTAGTTTTACATTTAGATTTGTCTAAGTAATTGTTTTGCGCCTCTAGATCTACATTTTTGAAGAACAACCATCCTTCTTCTGTGGGTGTTTTCTCTATTTTACTCCAATCTACTTCTGTTAGTCTCTGTTTCATACCTTCATAGTTTGCTTTTCTAAAATTGTAAACCTTAGCTTTAGTCTTTACTTTTGGGGTTTTAAAAAACACTTCAAATGAGACCATGTTGTGGTCTGAGTTTGCTAGTGGTTCTCTGACCTCTGTTTTAGTTATTCTGTCTTCGTTATTTGAAAAGACTAAATCAAGGCATGCCTCCCCTCTAGTCGGTGCCTTGACAAATTGTGTTAGGAAGCAGTCATTTATTAGTAAGCAGTCATTTTATATGTAGCATTGATTGACCAGTGGTTAAGACAATGTGGTACTGTAACATTTAGGGGTAGATGTACTAAGATAGACCAGTCACAGACAACCACAGTATGCATTTTTGTTACAACAATTTGCAAAGTATACATTTTGTTGTATGTATTAAGAGAAAATATGTTAATGAAAAGAGCCGGAATACACTAATTTAAATATGTGTTGCGTCTTCTTAGCGAGCTCTCTAGCATATATTGAGAGTCATGTGACATTGTTCAAATAAATAGTGGGAGCTGAGTTGTGGTTTGTTGCAGCAGAGGGTGCCCAAAGGATAACGTCTATACATGCAAGAATCAAAATAACATTATTTTTGTTAAATGTAAATGTCATCTATACAATGCATTCTGTTCTGTATTCATTTGACCTATTTTAATACTGTTATATATATATATATATATATTATATATATATATATATATATATATATATATATATATATATATATATAGCTCTGGAAAAAATTAAGAGATCACTGCAAAATTATCAGTTTCTCTGGTTTTACTATTTATAGGTATGTATTTGGGTAAAATTAACATTTTTGTTTTATTCTATAAACTACTGACAACATTTCTCCCAAATTCCAAATAAAAATATTGTCATTTAGAGCATTTATTTGCAGAAAATGACAACTGGTCAAAATAACAAAAAAGATGCAATGTTGTCAGACCTCGAATAATGCAAAGAAAATAAGTTCAGATTCATTTTTAGACAACACAATACTAATGTTTTAACTTAGGAAGAGTTCAGAAATCAATATTTGGTGGAATAACTCTGATTTTCAAGCACAGCTTTCATGCGTCTTGGCATGCTCTCCACCAGTCTTTCACATTGATGTTGGGTGACTTTATGCCACTCCTGGCGCAAAAATTCAAGCAGCTTGGCTTTGTTTGATGGCTTGTGACCATCCATCTTCCTCTTGATCACATTCCAGAGGTTTTCAATGGGGTTCAGGTCTGGAGATTGGGCTGGCCATGACAGGGTCTTGATCTGGTGGTCCTCCATCCACACCTTGATTGACCTGGCTGTGTGGCGTGGAGCATTGTCCTACTGGAAAAACCAATCCTCAGAGTTGGGGAACATTGTCAGAGCAGAAGGAAGCAAGTTTTCTTCCAGGACAACCTTGTACTTGGCTTGACAAATTTCTAGAATATTTTTTTCACTTGGAAGTTGTGGTGTAGGATGTGTAAATAAATGAAAAAAAAAAACTATTTATATAAATTCCAGGCTATAAGGCAACAAAAAGTGAAAATTTTGAAATGTGTATGCACTATATATATATATATATATATATATATATATATATATATATATATATATATATATATATATATATATATGTGTTTTGTTTTTTTTATTTCTTTATATTTAGTGTTAGTAATCAGAACAAGAGCCTTAGGCTCTAAACTTCAAATATCGAATTTTGCTTTTGAAGTGTCCTGTGTAATTTTCAGATTCTTTTTGCATGATGCACAGTAATATATAACATTACCTTAACATATAATTGACAAAAGTAGTTTTATGTGTATGCTTTTTTTGTATTGTATTATGTTTATGCAATATAATTATGCAATAATACACATTATTATTAGTCAGAAATAAAATGAGATTGTACAGTTTGAGTTTGAGTAGTTAATATTAAGTTTGCAAGGTTTTCAGGCAAGAACTTTATAGTATCATTAATACAAATGCCTAGCACATTCATTGATCAATCTAAAAGCAAGTTCCAATCAGTCTATAAGGTATATAAACCTACTTCACAAACTCAGTTCTGCAATGCTTTCAAATTACCACCTCCCCAACCACCACCACCTCACTCCCAGCATTGATCGGAGGGGGTGGGGTGGGGGGAGGGTATATAATGCTCTCTGCCTAATATTTTTTGTTCATCAGGATGAACACATCTCATAGATTTATTATTTTAATGCAACTCCCCCCAGACTTGAATATGCCCGCTGCCTACAAGACCAACTGGACAAGGCCCATCAGTTCTCCAGAGGCCGTTTCCAAGCTGTAAGAGTCCTTCAGAAGCGTAACTGCAATGTGCGGGAGAAGGGGAGGCATTTTCAAGCCGGAGAGCTTGTCTGGGTATATGGGTCCAAGAGGAGTAAAGGACACTGCCTGAAGCTGGACAGCCCCTAGCTGTGACCTTGCAAAATTGTTGATTTACAGGATGAGGCTACACCCTTCTGGTCGCTACATAGTCCTTCACCATGATCGATTATCTCCTTATCAAAGTGACCGCAGACCAGGTGAGTTACTGCCTGATTCCCCTCCTTCGTTTAATTGACCATGACCACATAGGAGACTGCACCACCATACGTCTCCACCTGCATCATCAACCCCTGTTCTCGTCTCTGACCAACCAATTCTTGCAATCGGGGATACCCCGTCGTTGGATTCAACTGCCCCTGTGCTTTTGGAACCTGGTCAGTCCTGCCCTGGTCGGGAAGTGTTTGAGGGGGCAATATAGCGTTGGGGCAGCTGATTTACAAGACAATGTGGGAATGGACCTGATTATGGACTGGGGAAGGGGATGGGAGTAATCTGTAAATAATGTGTGTTTGAAAACTGTGTTATTTCAGATATGTTAATAATTCAAATGTGTTTATAAGTTTTCTATTAATACAGTAACAATAAATATCCTGCGCAAGATGCTGGAATGACAGAGCATGAGATGGGCACAAAAGGGCATGAGATGACAACTCAGGGGTGATCTGGGAAGACAGGGAACAGCACAGCAAGGTCCAATACATCTTACAGGTATTGTAACTGTATATGTACATAATACTGTCTCCGTAACAAATGGTGCCATGGCAATAAAGAGCAACTTTGTTTTTCATCAAGGCAATCGTTAGGGCTGTTGTTTTCTTAAAGGGAATGTCAGTTGATTTGCTAGAGGCATTTGACTCACTTTTTTTTCATGTTCCGCACCAATGGAATTCAGCCAGCGCCAGCTCTAACCCTTCAAAATTACAACATGAAGAAGACGGCGCTATCCTGCTCAAATATAAACCATGTTGCCTTTTATATGTTTGCTTTCTAGCTAATGTGTTGAATTAAAATCTAACATTTTTAGTGTGCTTCACGCACCACTTGCATGTTGATGAAATGCATTATTTCAGTTAAGAAAGCATTTTTTTCAGTGTACTGTATGTAATGCTTTATTGATGTCAAACAGCAGTTGTACAATGCAGAGGTATCGCATCTGGGTCTCTTCAGGTGTGTATGGTAATGTCACTGCAAAAGAATCTTGTTGCCTTAATTTCTGTCATTTTGAGGAATGTTTCTGACGTACTATTTGAATCTAAAAATGATGACGAACCAAACATAAATACTATAGATTTTAACACTTAATGCTTGATTATTATATTAACTTTTTGTCTTGCGATACACAGTCAGACTCCCTCTCTTTATACAGGTATACATATATATATATATATATATATATATATATATATATATATATATATATATATATATAGTGTGTGCGTTATGTATGCTGTATATATGGTAGTGATAGGCAGTCAACAACCCAATTCACATTATCTCCATACAAAAGTTGGTCATTGAGGTTCTATTAAACTGTTTCTTAATAGTTTTAAAACATTCCTTTCAGAAAAAAATATCCAAATTATATGCTGGATTAAAAGCTTACTAAATCATACCCTTTGTTTCTAAATCAGTCAAACACCAGTCAGTTTTGTTTTAAGAATGGGAGCTTACAAGATCTTCTATCAAATGTAATGTAAACAGTTGTCACAGGATTTTTCCATTTCTAGTAATGTATAGGTTGTAAAGGCATAAATAAACATTGATATTGACAAACTCTGACCTTCAGTTGCATTACCTGTCATTTATTCTTTTGACTAAAAAAGGTTGTTCTTTTGACATAATTGCATCTTTTAAGGAGAAACCATACTGGTGTCTTTTGATTTATTATTTTCACAGAAATCTATACCATTTTATCCAAACCCTTTTAATAGTGCTTAGTACTGAATATCTTTTAAGACAACCAGACAAGTTGAATGAATATCTTTTACGACAACATATGAAAATAAAAGCCTGTATATTCTTGGCTAAAAGTGCTTTAGTTATAGATGTACTGGAAAAATATTCACGGTTTATTAATACAGTACATTTAAACAGACACATAAACCCATACAGAGTCACTGAGATACACTACTGAAATTCAACAATTTTTTTCATTATATATATATATATATAAATAGAATACTAGTGTTAGTGTAATGGCATTATGTGGCAATTGGGAGCCGTACCGCCTTATAACCTGCTCCACAGTATAAAGGGCCGCCTTATAAAGAGGGAGCACTGTATATTTACACAGTATAAATAATGGAAAAGCCTAACTACACTGGCCAAAACCAGGATACAGAGCGTATGTTTCATTATTACACAGCTGATAAAGTAACAATTTTATCAGTTTGATTACAAGATTTATGTATTAATTGGAACTTCAGTTACTTAACTGGATGTTTTTTAATTTCTCAGTGTAGCTTTTGGAGACAAAGTCTACAAATAAGTAAACAAACATGAAGTATCTCGTACAGTATTTTAGGGGGGAAAAATTGACAAAACTGAAAAAATCATTTACCTACACTAGAGGGGGCTGTTGGACTTTGTTGTGAGAGAAAAACATTTGCCTGTCTCACCTAAAAGTGGATGAGCCTTTTAGTGAATTATAAGACTACAGTGTTGACTGCTAATATTAA
Organism: Polyodon spathula; assembly: GCF_017654505.1. NCBI lineage: Eukaryota > Metazoa > Chordata > Actinopteri > Acipenseriformes > Polyodontidae > Polyodon > Polyodon spathula. The sequence continues at coordinate 74,893,536 of NC_054534.1, forward strand.
CACGTGTGATTTCAGATACTCAGTCATTTCACTGCCTGCATGATTTTTTGAGTTGATTAAGTGCTTCCTTAGTTTTCACTACAATACTGTACATATTTTCACATTACGAGTCCTAAAGAAAAGTCCTATATCATAAGTAAGAACATTATTCTTTTTTCAAATTTCATATGACTGTAGGTGTATTACAGCTTTAGACCATATGTACAATTTCTGCACACATCTGTAGAATATCTTTTGCCTTTTTTCTCAACAGAAATGTATCAGCTGCTCCGTACTTGAAGACAGTATTCTTTTCACCAATCTATTCAACAGAAATGGATTCAAAAGATAAAATTGACTTGAATATAGAGGGCAGTAATACTTATTGGTACCACTGTAAAAAAAAAAAATTAAAAAACCTGCAACTTGCAACATTTGCTTATCTGTTGAAATTGAGGGGTGTCCTGGAAAAAGAATAACTCACAATTTCACTTCACCCTCATTTTGCTCAATATTGGTTTAAAAAAAAAAAAAGATGTGGTAGAAGAACAGGATAACCAAACAATTCAGTTTTCAGAAAGTTGTATTTGTTTTTTAATAAAGAGCAGAAGGTAATCTACAGAAAATGAGACTGTGGACCATCACGTTTTTCCTGGATAACCTTCATTTGTATCATAATTTTAGAAGGGTGTGAGTGCTGTTAGGGCTGTGCATGAATCCAGATTTCACATTTAGTTTAAAGATAATTGAAAATAATACTACAGCAATACTTAGTTATCATGGTTATTATTCATTCATTTGTGTAGTTATTATTTTACTAGGTGAGTAGACATTGGTATCTAGGATTAATTCTGTTTCTATGTGAAACCTGCTAAATAGTAAAGTTAGTGTAACTACAAAACAGTACGGCTAGCTTAACCACTGTGTAAGGGGTTAACCATAGCCTGAGGCTGGTGTTTATTTTGCAGATTCCAGAACGGATTCCAGGAAGTAGGCTAGAAGGGTTATTGAAAAAGATATATGGCTCCTCAAGAGCATTTATAGACATACATTAAATAAGCAATGGTATGTATCTGCAATTTTATTCAAGATAAAAAGGATAAAGTCTTTTGTTATTGTCATCAAATATTCCAGGATCCTTGTTCTGCTTAATAAACTCTTTAGAACCTTGCCACTAAACGTTCTACTCAGACATGCCATTGAAAAAAATGTATTTAAGAGACACTGAAAAATAACCTCACACGTCATGAATAAAGTAGAGACAGGAGCAAGGATTGAAGGACTGCGGAGGAAGAACCTCAGCAATTGAGAATAGGAGAGAAGTTATTTGTGACTTAGGAAGGAGTACAGGGTTTCCCCTTGGCTTCCGGTGAGCCGCCCTCAAGGAGGTGAGACCGAACCGATCAGCCTTCATGGTACTACTTAAAATGGTGGGAAAACTGCCTCCTTACAATAAAAAGCAGCAATTTTTTTTTGCATAACTAATGGCAGTATCAAGGAAATCTTTATTAACAACTGGGATCTGAAAAAAGTAACCCTGGCCAGCTTCTTTGACTAAATAGAAACAAAATACAGTACGGGGGGTTTCGAGACCTCTTTATTCAGTATTTTTTTTTATTTTTATCTGACACCAAAATGTATTAAATTAGCATAGCTGGGAATGCCTATCAATGGTCTCCTATATTATTGCTGCGGGCTACTGACCTTAGCATCAGGCTTTAGCGACCGTGTACAGAGTTTAAGTAAAATCTCTTAAACCTAATTCATAGAACAAGATTCATTTCAGAAGAATGAAAACATGAATTAAAAAGTTTGGTTGATTCAACATATTCTTTCAAAATGACAGATATGGTGTTAAAAGAACAAAGTTCAAGAAAGTTACAAAAATTCTTAGATGGATTAGCATCTACTGAGGAATTTGTTAAACTCGTATAGAATATATATAACAAAAAATATAACAAAACCTTGCACTGTCCCCATGGAATCTGGATTCAGGCATTATTATTATTATTATTATTATTATTATTATTATTATTATTATTATTATTATTATTATTATTATTATTATGTGGGGAATGTGGGCGAGTAGGGTAGCCTATTGTAGATTTACTACCAGTATTGTATTGTGAAAAATATACTGTACTAAACATTTTGACTGGATATTTTTATATAACGCTAACCTAAAGTAAAGTGCTGTATATTAGCTCTGTTCGTAGACTATTATATAGATTAAAATTGCTGAAGCTATTCTATTGTAGGAAACCTTGTATATATTATATATGTATGTGTATAGCAAATAATGTGTGGATAGTGCAAAGCTTTATCTCATGGTCTGATGTATTTTTATTTATTGTTTGGGGGTGGGGGTTGGAGGGGGGGGGGGGGGGGGGTGGTGGTGTTGGGATATATTTTGTCTGGGTTTTTGTTTTGTTTAAAAACAAAACAAATTTGGTTTTTTGGTGGCCAAATGAGGCAGGCTGCATTTGTGGTTCTTCAACGCAAACTAAAAAGCTTCTTGTAAACCCAGTTTATGAAAGCTACACAATATTAGTAGTCACCAAATTGGAACACAGACGAAAACATTTAATATGCCAAAAACATTTATTATTAACATTTAATATTTATTATCATTTGGAAGAACAATTTGTGTCTCTAAAAGAAAACTACATGTAAACCCAAATTACCCAAAAGGCACTACCAAAATAGCGTGACGAAAAGATGAGGTTTATTTCTATTTTTGCATGTAAACCATGTCACTTCAAAAAATAATTCTGTGTAGTAGACTGTTAGCAAAGAAAGAACAGACAAAAAAAAAAGCAGAACAAAACAGGAGAGCCTGGCAGGATTCATCTCTACATAACAGGAATCACTGAGGAAAGCGGAGGCAGCCATTTCAACATATAATGCACATTTGTCTGAATTAAGTTGCACTGAAACATTAAGCCACACCTGTTCTAGGAATTGGGCAAGTGAAAGGCAGTATGAATTCTCAACTGTGCTCTTCAAAATTCAGTTCCAATCCTCTCTAGATCAATGGATAGGGTCACTGTCATCTTGGTAATACCCATCCCCCTTAGGCAGAATTGCATCAGGTAAGACTGCCATCTAGCCTTGGCCTGCCAAATTGTATGATCTTTGTCCAAATGAGGCCCTATGGGATAAACTTGACTGTCGTCTCCAAGCAAGACAACCCCAACCTGCAACACTGCAGATTATCTTTATGGCTTTGTAAGATTAATGGTTCCCAGTACCCAAGGGACCTTCCAACATATTTTAAACTCGAGCCCAAGTGTGTCCAAGCTGTTGTAGCTGCAGGAGGTGTCACAACAAGATTCTATTGGTGACCACAGGGGTGTGCTCATTCTTTGGCAGCGCAGCCTATGCCATCTATACATGTATACATTTATACATCTATACATTTAAATGAATCTGTGTGCTGAAAACCCTGTCTGGGATTTTATATATCTGATGTCAAGTCAGAAAATAGTTACCTATTTCATAAACCACTCAGTTCTACTGAATTGCATTATGGTATTTCATTTAAGCATCTTTGGATAGTTGTTATGTTTAAATGTTTGTCATTAGTATTATTATTTGATTTATTAAAAAGTTTTTGGTCAAGGCCAAATTATCTGGTTGAATAAAGTGGAGGTTAAATCTCCATTGAGTGGTATTGTACAATTACTGTGGATCCCCTTTTAACACTTCCGTTTTAGTGTATTATCCATTTCCTTAACTGATAAAAGCTGCCCTAAACATGTTAACTATCATTTCTGGGGAAACATTATTGTAGAGAAAATTACTGGCACTTTCCAGAACATACTTTTATGATTTATTTTAACTTTTTATTTAGCAGATGCCTTTGAACTATGCATCAGCTGCAGAGTCACTTACAACACCATCTCACCCGAATGACAGAGCACAAGTGACTTGCTCAGGGTCACACAGTGAGTGAACTGGGATTTGAAGCGGGGACCTGGTTAGAAGCCCATTTCTTTAACCATTGTCCACACTGTCTTCTTGGTACAAGTTGCAATACTATCGGACAAAAACCCATATAATAGAAACCAATTTGCACATCAAATGTTGCAATGTTTGTGATATAGTGGTGTAAATAACAGCAGATAAACAATAACCCACAGCAGGGTGTGCAGTACGACATATCTTACAGACATCTTGGTGCGTCGTGCCATCAGTGTATATACTGTAACCAGGTGGGTACTAATGTATGGTAAACAATCTGTCACAGACAAAAAACTGAATGCACGCTTATCATTTAATCACCTTGATTTCTATGGCCATAATTACTCATTAGCTAATTGGTAAAGTGCTAATAACCTAATTTGTATTTCGATCAGTTTAAGTGGATCCCTTAAAGTTTTTTTTTTTTTTTTTTTTTTTTTTTTTTTTATAAAATATAATGTGAAATTATCCAGGCCCTACTAATAGGTGCCTAGTTAGAAGCCAGCCTTACTTGAATACCTACCAAGCACTTTGGAAAGAGACTGTGAGTATGGCAGGGGAGGGACAATTATAACTTCCTACTGATCACACAGGCAATATGGGTTGCTTGAGTAAGACAGCTACTGGGCTTTAGCAATTAATATTCATACTAGCTTTTTTGTTTCATCCTGATTCAAGTAATGTACCTTCAAAGCAGTTCATCTTCTAAGACAGCGTGAGATATTTGGTAGATAATGGATTTAATTTTAGAACCGGACATAAAACGAATGCTACAAATAATGAATTGATACATTGACAATATATGAGCAGACATTTACAGCATCCTTGCTGTTTTATTAAGAACACTATTTTTCAGACACAAAAGCTGTAAATGACAGATAGACAAATACAAGCATTTATAAAATAAGTATTACAATTATACTGAAAAGAACTGTATGGTTAAAACAATGATGCCTGGGATCTTGTCCTAGTAATTAAAGCCTTGAAGCGTTATAATGATATTTGAATCTTTTATGCAACTGAGAGTCTGAGTTTCAGTTCAATAATTAATTGGCCCCAGGTCTTCCAGGTGCTGCACAGCAGAGCAAACAGCAAATAGCAGCTCAACTGCTGGTAGTCAGCCATTGGATGATGGCCATTGCATTATGAAACCTACAAGGCATGCTCATTTGAAAACCACAATATTTCACTATTTACCACCTCAGGGGACTTATACAAATTCAGGCTGAATTTAAAAAAATTATTAGGCTAGAGGTAGTTTTTAATAGAAACAGAAGTTTTGGACAATTCAAGAGCTTCTGGTGTATATAGTGCAAGGTCTGCTGTACTGTGCATAAAATACTGATCTGTAACCAACTACCAGCATTCATCCAATGATGGGATGATGCCTCTGTCTGATATTGAGATCAGGACTAAAACAAATAGCAAAATCTTTGCTATTTTCAGTTTGACAAACCTGAACTTTCAGTTAGACCTGTTCCAGAGCCTGGGTAACTTGTGGATGAATCCATTGGCCACACTTCTAATTCCTGGAAATCTGGGTCTAATTCCTCCTATTGCTGGATGGAAGTGGTGGTGATTTGTGGAACATCCCTGGTTCAAAACTTAAAAAAAAAAAAAAAAAAAAAAAATGATATAAAAAAGTATCTAGATTTAGCATTTTTGGAGTTTTGCAAAAGAATTGCTGATATAAATAATTGTAGACATCTATTTTACAACATTTTTCCTTATCCACAAACGTGTGTGTGTGTGTGTGTGTGTGTGTGTGTGTGTGTGTGTGTGTGTGTGTGTGTGTATGTATATATATATATATATATATATATATATATATATATATATATATATATACCGATTTCAGGGGATAACAAAACTACTTTATTAAGTAAACAGGATCCGTGTTTGTGTCAGGACCACACCCAAAAACAGTAAATCCTTCCTCCTGTCTCTATCCTAAAATCTCATTCACTTTCTCGCTTGCTCTATTCCACACACAGGCACTGGCTCCAGTCACATCACACAGAGAGAAGATAGCGGACCACTACTTTCATGGGGGCAGGGGGGCAGCAAGGGCTCTAGATGACATGGTCCACATCAAACAGCAGCTTATATACACACACACCCACACTACAGAAACTAGTGGTATGGTCCCTCCCCTGAACAATACAGATAAAACAGGACCATACAAATCAGATAAACAAACAAGACAAAACTAATGTCCTGCTGACCTGAACTGACCGGGTCGCTACCAATGAGGGCTCCCGGCCAGGGGGCTATGAGGAGGAGGTAAAGATAGACAAAGTGACTGGGTATGGCCGGCAGGGGCCGCTGGTTCCGACATCAAGGTGGCAGCTGGACCTAGTAAACCACCTCTCCAACCCACTCCAGGATCTCACATGATCCAATCCAGTGGCATTCTCTGGACCCTGGGGCACTCTGGGGGTGTCGTGTGGCCGACCGTACATCGTCTCCACTGAGGTGCATAACTCATGTCCCACATAAGGTGGGGTCCTAGTCTTCGAGATCCCCAGGCACTGGCACATCTATGAGAAGTCCTAGGATTCTAAATTCCGCCCCTGGTCAGAATGAAGCTCCTGTGGGACCCCAACCGAACTGAAGAACCCCTCCAGCAGGGCTTCAGCCACTGTCTCCGTCTCTTGGTCAGGTAGGGCGTACACCTCTGGTCACTTTGTAATCAAGGGCCACCAGGATGAATCGGTTCCCCCTCTCCAAGTGGCGAAAGGGGCCTAGTACGTCCATGGCGTCCCTTTCCATAGGCCCACTGATCTGGTACTACTGGAGGGAGGGGGATGACCGGCCCTGGGCTCCCCTACTGCCCCCAGTAGAAGGATTGGCGGAGCCGTCTCAGCATTTCTGTGACCCCAAAGTGTCCAGCTCCTGGGGCCCCATGATGGAAGTTGAGCAGCTCTCGGCAAAGGGATGACGACCTTCCACCTTGCCTCTCCAATTGCTCGGCGCTGCAAGACCCCATCTTGAATGGCCAGCACCACTACCCGACACTGCACCTCTCCCCGGTTGGTCAGCTTCGCCTCCCTCTGCTCGTTTGTGGCAGTGGGTGTAGCCCCCCCTGGCGCAGGGCCGGTGGGACAAGGCATCTGCATTGCCATGCCTGTCGCCTGGACAATGCTTCACTGTCTACTGGAAAGCCTGGAGCTGCTCAATCCAGCAGGTGACTTGTCCTGTCAGAAGGTCATCAACCACTGCATGGCAGAATGGTCAGTCCGGATAGTGAAGGGATGTCACAGAGGTAATGCAAAAGTGGCTAATCAACTCCACCACCACCACCAGCTCCCGTCTAGTGACACAGTACTTGCGCTCTGCTTTGTAAAAGGTTGAGCGGTAGTAGGCGACCACCCTCTCACCATTGAGTCCAGCCTGCAACAGGATGGCTCTGACCCCCTCATCACTGGCGTCGGTGTCCAGCAGGAAAGAGAGTTGGATGTCGGGGGGACTGACACAGGGCTCTCTTCAATGCATTGAATGTCTGCTGGTACTCGGTGATCCTTACAAAGGGCTTGCCCTTCTTCAGGAGGCTGTTCAGGGGGGCAGCAATGGTGGCAAAACCCTGCACAAACCTCCTGTAGTATGAAGCGAGTATATAAAGCTATCTTGTTGTTTGTACAGCTATCAATGACATGCCATTTATCTAGATTTCTTTAGAAAATGAAAATCAATAGAAATTCTTAAAGCTATTTAAAGAACTTTGTAAATTGACTTGAATTGAAATTCTGAAGTATTAGCAGTAAAACCTTGAAATGTAATGTCTCATATGAACAAATTAAAAAAAAACAAAACAACAAAAAAAACATTACACTACTGTGTATTACTGCCAAATGCACTGTGGCTCCACTGAGTAAAAATCATCCGTCATTTAAAGTTCAAATAAAATATTTGGCAGCATCAATGTAATTTTTCATATGGAGTTACATCTATAAAAAAAAAAAAAAAAAAAAACAGTGAGGTCGCTTTAGGCAGATTTTTATCAGATTTTCTAAAGGGTCATTTGTCAAGACACAATTGTTCCAAACCATATAGAATGATCTTCAGGAGGTTAATGGGAAGTGAATATATGTCAGTAGAGGCCACAGGGGGATGTGATTAACTTAGCACTTGGATATTTCTTTGCAGAAGAAAAAGTTTAAGACAAGAGTACTTAACTGGCATCAGAATGTTAAATTGCTTTTTTCGCCTATTTTTCAGAAGACTAAATGTACCTACATCACATGGGGAACCGTCTGTTTCTCTTTCTTTGAAATATTAGCCACTTTGATGCTTTTTGGTGATTCATTATTTTGGCAACATTGCAGAATCCTCTGCAGATGTAAAGCCTGCAACTGCCAGAGTTTCTTCCAACTTCCGTTGTTTCTATGGTAACAAAAGATCAATCAGTTTCAATTGTCTACCCAACACTCTGCAAATGGGATTGATCTGCAGGTGGACTCCATATGGAATTATTGTTCCAAATCTGTCTGAATAGCTGTGCCAGCACCAATTATATTCACATAGTTTTGGTACCAAGCCTGATGGAGATCCATGTTTTGCAAAATAAGTATTAACTTGGGTGTTAGCCAAACTCATCAACTTATCAAGAGTAATTTCAGAAGATGCAGAATCCTTGCATTTAACTTAAAAGAACCACGTTTTTCATGTACACAGTACTCAGATACAGGTATTAAGTTGTATCTAGTTGAAAGGATACATATTGTATGTCATATTGTAAGATGGCAGACCTCTCTACAAACTTAGCTCTATAGTGTTCAATTCTGATTGCCCCCACCTACCATTTTCCTTCAAACTCTTTACTTAACAAGATAAAACCAATGAAAACATATTTGTCCTCTATAGTGACAGCAGTGCTGCATTTAATTCTGGCAGCCATTTCATTATTTAGCAGCGAACAACAACTACTTTGGCTGGGACCCAATCTAAACTTTGACAACCCGTTAATCGCACTTAACAAAACTGTATTTAATAGCGTTATTTATTAATTTATTTTTTGGTAAGTATTATTTCTTATTTCTTCTACTCATAAAAAGAAAACACTATTATATACAGTTTTGTTAAGTGCGATTAGTGGGTTGTCAGTTTTGGCTTGGTCCCAGCCTTTGTTTAAATCTTTTCTAACAGAAAGGGTGTGCCATGTTGCCATTTGCGAGTTTTCATCACATACAGATCACAACACCTGTAGCCAGTGGTCCAGACAAGCTGTGTACCTGCTGTTTTTACACATAAAAAAAATCAGAAATACTCACTAAATTTAAATTGGATGCATAAAAATATGCATAGCAATTTTGCTGCACAGCTTGTCTGCCTCCCCTAAAATTTCTACTAACAACTACATCTCCCAGAATACAATGTCTTCAGTTACTAGGAAACTGTACACAAGAAAACTCAACCCAACAAATATCCAATCTTTGGCTAGTCCTGTTATCTTTGCAGCCAATCAGAGTAAGAATATGAAAAATTTGCCAGCAAGCTACACCAGTTGAAGTGTAAACACCCCAGTCCAGCTATAAATCCAACTGGAACCATCATCAGAGACAACTACTAAAAAAAGGTGCCTATAATAATAAACAAACTGTTTTATAACTTACTAATGCATTTCTGTATGGTTTTATATTGAAGTTTTAACATGTTCACTGAGTTTAAGAATTTCACGTTAAAATATAAGTAACATAATTAATTTGCAGTCAGTGTGATACCTTGAAAAAAATGGGCTGAGCTGATAAAGAACCTTGCAGAACATATGTGTGGTTGTAGAGTAGTTCAAAGTAACATTGCAATTAAAATGGAAGGCTCTTTTTTAATGCCTACCCCATTATCATTAAAAATTGTACAGTATTTATTGAGATTACTCATGGCTTCAGGGTAATGTTGCATTTTACCCCCTGAAAATAAATTTTACTCTCTCAGTGTTAAAATTAGATGGTAAGCTACTCCCAGACCCACAACTTTATCGCTATATTTCCAGAAAACTGCAAGCATGCCAGAATTAAAAAATACAGGCTTAGATTGTGAGCACAAATGTGGAGCTTAAATTATTGGGGAAAAAAATAACTTGTAGGGCCCTATTCTGATGAAATTAGTGCAATTGCAAACACAGTGGTTAAAGTCAATCATGTCTGCCCTGCAGTGGTGGCTTCTCCAATGATTTTCTTTGATTCTGATATAATTAAAAACCCAGAGCAAGCGTGTTTAGTAGTGCACTGACAGCACCCAGATAATCAATGCTGAGTAGGCTGGGGAATCTGCTATCCAATCAGAGCCAGGCACCGAGACAGAATGCGCTTGCGTCACGGCGATTTTGAATGTAGAAGTGGTGAGCATGTTGAGCAGCAGCAGTACAGAGCAAGAACAACCAGCGCAAGCCAGAACAGCAAGTGGTAGGTCTGTCGTTGAGAGAATACATAAACCACGCTTCATGGCACAGGAGGTTGCTATATTAATAGAAGAGGTAGAGGCACATAGGGTAATAATTTATTGTATTTATAATAATTATACACATCATTTCAGCCGTCAACACCAGGCAGAAGGATATCTACATCATCAGATGGAAGGAAACGCAAATGGATGGAGACGCAGATGGATCACATTACTGTAAAGCTACTTCTTAGTTGGTGCTTAACTTGGCGAGAGCCAAGTTCAAATCAGCATGAAGTTTTAACATCTACTCTCATGTAATGGAAATCTTGCAGACATCCTCTGTTTCACTGATTTCTGGATTCCTGTTGTAAAGAGCACTAAATTCTGAACCAAATGTTAATTTTGTCTTATTAAAGTTCTTGATGTTTAGCTCTACTTAGAGGCTGTCTGCCTTGAACTCGGCTTTGACCCTGGGGTCCTGGCCCTGAATTCATCACTACCTTAAACCAGGTGCAGCATTAGTGATTCTCACAATGTAGTAACATACTTATCTTGGCAATATACATTTACACCTACTAGTAGATTATAATTTGCATTCCATACAATTTTGTTTATTTCAGTATGTCCATTTATTAGCTGACTTAAAATGAAAACTGAGCAAAATGTGTAATACAACAGTTATACTGTTTGTCCTTCATCTCTAAAATGTATCGCTTTCAATTTTGGGTTTATTTTTAATGTATTGATTTTAATATTTAACAGTAAAGTATTAAGATGCACAAACATACTTTACAGAAACTATGTTGGATCGGAGGGAATGCAAGAGTGCAAGAGCCCATAACTATTTTGCAGTTGTGATCCATTTAATATAATGGCAATGCAATGGCTCTGTACTAAGGGTTACAAGCAGTTGTTATGAAAATAAGTGATGTATTCAGTGTGAATGTGTATATTCACTGGTTTCCCATCCTAATGTAACATGAAAACAAAACAAACAAAAAAAAAAAAAACTGATTTGCTGATTTAAAATTACAGGTGAAAAAAGAAATAAGTTGACGTTAATAATAAGCATTATAGTACTGCTTTATTTTATTTTATAGTTTATCATTTATCCTTAGTGTTTTATTCTTTGTCTGACATTTGCCATTATTATTGGTAATAGAAATTGTGATGCAAATGCGCTCGTTTCTTTATTTATCAAAAATAAAAGGTTTGCACAAAACAGGAACAAACACTGAACTCCAAAACAAAACGGCACAGTGGCAAAACAGTCATGGAACAAACAAGTATTAAAATACATTTTATTTTATCATCACATTAAACCTGAACAGCTTAGAAGCCACATAAAATATGTATCTCAAAGTTTGTGTTTTCCATGAGTTCTAATACACATGTGTGAGCAGTGCCACCCATTTCCCATACTGGACACAGCTATCCTGGGAGAAATCTTTCTCTACTCTTCCATAACGATGCACATCAAACCCCCAAACAGCTGCGATAGCAGGTGCATAAACACCCTGCAGTCATCTTTTGCCTACTACATTAACTGTGTATAATTTTCCTATTTTCAAATACATATTTTTGTATTCCTGTGACATTTTCTTAAAGTTAGAATTATGTAATTTGAATGTATTGAAAGCCAAATAAAACAAATTGCAGAGTTAACAAGCTCCTCAGAGCAAAGCTGTTATGATATGTAGGGTCTTGGTCTCTGAGTGGAGACTGAGTCATTTGAAATTAACCATCCATAGAAAAACTAAATAAGCAACAAAATGACATTCATTTTCTGAACAATATTGCCTTAGAAAGTACTTGGTTTATCTTCGGTGAGTAAACCAATGAATGCCTGTGCAGAATTTATTCAGAAAATGTTCTGATTGTATAAGTCCTGTTATAAAGTACACATTATATTTCACTCTTAGCAATAATGACCTTTGTTGTACTCCATTGTCACTGTTCTACATTTAAAAATAAACGTTTCACATCTCAAGAAAGCTAAAGAAGAAACAGAAAGCTAAAGAAGATAGTTTGAAACATTTTTTTTATTATTTTGTAAATTGTGATAGCTATGCTTTTTGAAAAGAAAATCAAAAATGAGCAAATTAAATAGCAACAGGTGAATTGGGTTAATAATTTTAACATTATAAGATGCTGTACTAAAATGCTTACTAAAAATACTTAATAAAAAATGTAATGACCAATCAGTGTTAAAACAAAGTCTGGTCATTTTAAATCAGTGACAGAAAAACATTTTACAGCACATCCAGTTGTATTTTATTTTATTTTCAAAATAAGCAGAATAAGCTTTCTTGCAATAGCAAATCCTAAAATATATCACTGGCCAAACAAACAAGCGCTTCCAGGATTTCCCTCCATTAAAGTATACAAACACTACATTATTGTTAAGGTAACATATCTCAACAAATCAACCGACCACATCCCATAAGTAGGACGGATATTTTGGTTAACAAAAAACAAAACAAAAATATGGATAAATAAATATCCTTTGTTACAAAAAACATACAATTAAATTTATCACTCAAACTCATTAATGTCTTACAGACACAATGGGCAATTATTGTCTAAGTTTACTGTAGGTTACCATGGCAACAATTGTTATAAAATAATGCCTGATAGTTCATTAAAATTTTTATTTCAATGGACATCCCCAGCAAGTAATATATATATATATATATATATATATATATATATATATATATATATATATATATATATATATATATATATATATAATTATATAATTATTATAAAATTATAGTGACATTACCACCATTACTGTTATCAGTAATTCATTTTAATACAAGACTTGTGAGTGTCTGATAGAATCACATTCTGCAATGGTATTGTATATACATTTTATTTTATCTTTCCTTGTAGTTTATGTGCACCATATATTTACACACATGGTGCTTTTCAGAGTTTTGTGTTATTCTGTCCAGTCATTTTTGAGTTACACCACTTCACAAATTAGTGGTTTTTCATGTAAGTTTGGATGCCAGGAGAGAGTTTTTTATTATTCACCTGTAGGTAAAAAAAAAAAAAAAAAACTACTGCACAGTTACTACTGAAATTTGAAATTACTGCATCTAAGTAGTCTTTAGTGTCTTTTATGGGTGGGGAGCTTTGAAAATGTGTATTTTAATACAAAAAAAGTACTTTTAAAAACGAATGCTACGCATGTGCAATTGTACGATTTGGTAACCGTTTTTGTGTAGTTCTGACCGGACCTGTAACAATACAATCACTTAGGAATGCTCTCCAGTTTGAACTACAGCTCCCAGAATGCACATTGAACAGCTGATCGTAGCTGACATTTCAAGCTTTTCACAAGCATAACAAAGCATCATATTGTACTGTACAGAGTAGGTAAATAAAACCATGTCAGTCAGTGATAGAAGGTGAATGGGTATTTAAAACCTACATGTAGTTAGGCTGAGAGACCAGAGCAGCTGTAAATAATGGCGAAACATTTCAAATAGGCCAAAAAAGATTGTTTACATTACATTAGGCTTACAAAAACCCCAAAACACTCACCCATGTAACCACAAAAGCCAGGCGTACTCATGGAATACTGAGGTAAACGCTTAGCAACACAAACTAGTTCTTCATAAAATCAGGATAAAAACTATTTCTTTTTTTCTTTTTTAATGGATCCATATTCTAATAACGCTCCTTCGGGTTCAAATGCTTAAATAAGTTTAACATTTGCACTCAATTTTAATTTTTATAGGCTACATTTATGTCTCATGTTCATGATACTGTATACGTGGTATGCTGTATGGAGTATTACATATATTTCACTAATAGAGGATAACTATTATCACTTGTCTGGACCACCTGCGTACTGCAAACCACACTTTCACACATACAAAAACAAAGCTGGTCCCATTACTGGATTGCTGTAGTGTATAATAAAGTCATGTGCATAGGGATCTCACATTTTTATGTCCCTGACCATGGGTGAAAAACCAAAAAATGTGTTGGGATGCAGTGTTTTACTTAGATCTCTTCTAACAGTCCTGTTTCCAGGCTGGTTGCCTTTTTTTGTGTGTCTCCAGTTCATGGGTTGCTGTACAATATATTTCCTTCCACAGGTGTAGGACTTTAGAGATTGATACTGTAGTAGATTCAGGTAAAAAAAAAAAAATATATATATATATATATATATATATATATATATATATATATATATATATATATATATATATAAATTCAGTAACAAAAACTTTGTTAAAATAACATTAAGGTTGCAGTTGAAAATTACAATAGTCGGGAAATAGGACGCTAAGGCACACAACCTTAATTCGCCCCTATTATGCTTATGCGTCACATCAGATGATGACATACATGACATCAGAAATGACATCAGCAATGACCAATCACATGACAAATACTCCACCAAGAATATTGTGCAGTCAGCTGAACTTAGGACAGTAACGACACAAAACAGCACAGTTTGGTCCTCATTCTCCATGGCACTGTTCTAGAAAAAAAAAAAAAAAAACTATCCTTTTACTGAGTGAGATACATATTGAAATGCATTTTGGAAACCAATGGTCTTGGATAAACGTTGCAATGCCATATTGCAGTTCAGTATTTGTAATTATGCAGTACAGCAGTAATTATGCAGTAATTGGTGCGTGATGCTCCCACCGTCGCTCACTTTAACTCTCAAGACCCACCTGTTCCCTTTTCCATGCTCTTTAAGCCTGACATCTGCTATTCGCTGCTGTGTTGCTGATACTATTTCACATATTATGTTACTATCATGTATTATGCACTTACCACTGTATTTAATGTACTATTTATGTATTAACCATTTTCGACTGTCTTTAATGTATCATGCATTTATTTTAATTTATTTTAATTTTTTTAACTGTATATCATGTGTTATGCATTTCTCTATTTGAAGTATTATGGATTATCTTGTTGTTATTGCATCTTGTAAAGAAATTTGTGGTGGTGAACCACTATGAAATGCGCTATTTAAAATAAAGATTGATTGATTGATGGATTGAACACCTATATCACATCTATAGACAGTACTGCAAAGTGACCTGAGTGACAGTGAGCACAATGAAAGTGTCTTGTTCTGTCTATGATTGTGTCTATGTTGGCAGAGTGATTTTCTTATGAAGCATGATAGCTACAGTCCAGCACAGACAAATTGTTTCCAAGTGTAATGTTCTTCTGGGTAGTCTTGGTAGAGCATTTGTCTTGTGATTAGATATGCCAACATTTATGTAATTGACGATTTCATTACAGATGTCATGTATTACATCATGTGACGCATAATAGGGGCGAGTTAAGGTTGTGTGCCTTAACGTCTCATTTCCTGACTTTTGTGATTTTGAACTGCAACCTTAACGTTATTTTAACACAATTTTTGTTACTGAATAGACTTATTATCTAAAACTGCATCCAACAGACATGAAGGGGATTATGGCTAGTCTCCTTTCAGTAAATAGCATCAAATAAGCATCCACTTTCAATCTATTATTTGTACTGGTAATATAGAGAAAAAACATAGAAATAATGGAATATGGTGTATACCTGCCAATATTCTAACATGGTATAATTGTTATCGTTGTGAACAGCAGAGTCTGTTTGATTGATCTAAATAGCAGAGACTTGCATGCACATGTTAGATATCCTGCTTTATATAACCTTGTTACACAAAGGGCCCTATTTTAAATATCTAAATTGTAGCAGTGTTTAAACTGATCACTGTTTCTAGAGAATCGACCTCAGTGTCTGTACAGTTACCTGTAAAAAAAAAATTTGCACTCATTCTGAAAGAACTTAAATATTCTGCTTTAGGAAGGCTAACAACTGTTCAAAACCTGCAATGCATTGAATGTAGAATGTTCCTGGAAAGTTAAAGTGGTCAGTAAGACAACTGGCTGGTTTCACAGACCCTGATTAGTACTAGTCCTGGACTCCCCAATGTCAATTTAAGTAAGGTAAACCAAGATTAGTGCTAATCTGGGTCTGTGAAATCAGCCATATAATAGTCCATCTGTAATCTTTCTTTACTTTCTAAAAATTATATTATATGCATGATCTGACAATTTTGAAGAACACAAAGGAATCCAAGACTCTGTGGGAACTTGCTAGGCGCTCCCTCACCACAGGCGCAGTGTATTTGTTTAATAATATATCCCCAAGCTGCTCTTGTCGGTAAATGAAACCTTACACGCATGAGTACAGTATATCCTTCTTTTCATTTGTTCTTTTGTTACTGTTGCCTGTTGCAACAGTTGGTATTCTCATTTTGTCCAGATACAGCCCTAAACTAATGTGGTTTCTGATATCTGTCATTATGGACCTGTTAGACGTTCTGGGTCATATTTCCAGTGTTTACTCCAGCCTTTCGTGTATTACTGTTGTCTGAAAGGAGACCATCCTGCATATGTTTCTTTACATTTTTGTAACAAAAGTTACACAATGTAGAAAAAGCCATCTATATTAGTGCAAGGTGCATAAAAATAGATAAGCATATACTGTACGGTACATTCCTATGCAATAAGTTCTAAAATATGTATTCTTTCTTCTACCAAAGAAAATGTATTATTTAATTTACCCCAAATTTTAAGTAACATCACCTTTTTTTCAAAGAATATCTTTAAAATGATTACCTTGCCAAAGTACCACAAAAGGCAGGTCAAATCATCATGAGAACAGGTACGCTGGGAGGAAAGGTGAAATCCATATGGTAGCTGAACCTGAGATCATTTGATGAATGTTTCTAAATCACTGAATTACCCCGATGTTGCTGCTCACAAATGTTGTAAGCAAACAAATTAAGTAAAGTAGCTCAGTGGTTAGACAGCTGAGCTACTACTATTTGTGGAGGATCAGTGGGAGAGTTCTTAGCCTCAGCTTGTGCAACTTGTGCAACGAGGCTGCCAAGACCTAAGTCAAAAAGCTTCTGTAGCACTATGGTCATATAAATATGCTTGTATTGTGAGCATACATGAGTTCTGGAAATGTTTTAAATTATAGGTACATTATAAAGTAATTGCCTACAATAAAAGCAGTTGATGAGTAAATCAAGAGTTCTACATTGTGGTTTGTTTGTAAATCGGTAAGCGTATGTTCACATGTGTTTATTTGGAGACCCCTCTGATCTTCCACTGGCATTGTGGAGAGCAAGTTATCCAGTTTGTTAGATGTTTAGTGCTGGGATCTGTAATAGATCTCCTCCTAGCCGCTGATGAGTTAATAATACTGACATCAGACATGTACTTACCTAGCCACTACAATGATTGATCTTTAGTTGAATGGTAAGATATTCTTCTTTTAACTGCATGGTTTGTGGTTTGTCATTCCAATGAATTCAATGGGCTGAGATGTCAATACATTACACCGAATGCTGACAAGTATAACCCTGGTTATTTTTTTTAGCGTTTGTTTATAAACTTGTTCTGTTCTTGCCCCTTTTTCTTCTTTGTAAATCTTTCAATACTAATAAGAATATTATGTACACATGCATGAAGGAGAAAGCCTCTATTGTTGCTTTGTGTTTACATATTCTATACTTTTTCACTTATAGAATTGTGTTATTGTTATTTTTCTCTTGCGTTCTAATGGATTATTAGCAGCTAACCTCCATTGTTTGTCTTGATTTTGCAACTGTTTTTTTTTATATACATATTTTTGAATAAAATTAATGTTTTGTTGTTTTTTATTTTACACTTTGTTTATTGATAGAGGAATAGGCTTTCACAGTCTTGCAGATGGATATGCAAGTTGGCTTTAGGGTAGGGCTAGGGTTATGGGTTTAAGATTAAGAATTTCTGTGTATTTAGCAAGCTAGCGGTAATTTAAATGAAAGAACATCTCCGTAATTGAGATACTAATGACCCTTGTACTGTAATATCGGGCTATATTCAAAAAAATGTTCCTTAAAAACAGTTAACAAACCTCATCCGAGTAACTCCTGAGTTAAAGAATATGGAATTCATCAAACTGAAAATTGTGAAGCAGAAAAACCTTTTTAACACTGAACCTTCCTTAACAAGTCACCTCTCTGTATCGTTGTTTTTTTATTCAATAGTTGCAAAGTACTACTGGTAGGTAAAGCAATAAGTCAACAGTTTCTCTAGTCTTTCCTTTGCTTTGGATTTGGTAAAATGATGGTATTATATGGTAACGGATTTAGGTAAATGTGATGCGTGTAGTAGCATGATCACTGCTAATAGGTACAGTATCTGATAAAAAAGATTCCAAGAATTTAGTGGTTCAGAGACAAAGATATCCTATAAACTGCCAAACTGGCTTTTATTAAAACAGGTTGAAAGACAGACAAGAAATGTGCAAATAGGCATCATACAAAGAGGTGCGAATAGGCAATTGTATTAGAGACACTTTGGCCAAATAGTAGCATTATGAAACACCTTTTAATAAATAGAATGGATGCAAAAATAAATAAATAACAACACATATAATCAAGAAAAATATTTTTCAATATAATATCAAATGAAAATAAAATACAAGAGAAGCAGTGACCACACTTTCTTCAAATCCGATGTGTTGTTCCAAACTGATTTATATGAAGAGGTATTTTCGCAGATGTTGTTGGTACTGCGGAGCTATGTTGCTGCAATCCTGTTTCTGTTCTCAGCATCTCTGCAGCAGACCATTAATGAAGACAACCCCAGTGACAAGCCCATCATATGACCCTGAGCACACACTTGTTTCTTACAGGGTACATCAGTCCTGCCACACTTATTTACATTTCTGAACATTTTAAACATATAGTTGTATGTTGAACAGACACAGACAATAAGTGGTACCTCTTGTTACCATAACTAGAATTATTATAATTGTGTGTGTGTTTGTAATACTGTACTATATATGTAGGCAGTTATGTGAGGTCAAATAAATATTTTCTTTGTTAATTCATCAGTGATAAAGGTCAGGTTATTTGCAGCACACCTCTCTATTTTTAGTATTATGTACATAGGCAATATGTCTGATGTTGATTCTGAAAAAAGCAGAAATCCCATAGTATGCCATGGAAAAAGCACAGCTAAGTAAAAATTGAAATTGTGGTAAGTTTCATAATAACCATGGAAATGTGCAATAGTACACTTCTGTAAAGAAAAGTATGTCAGCATAGGAAAAGAGAAAAAGAAAATGAACGGGGACCAGGGTTAGCTTATCAGTCCCACAACTGGGACACAGGTGTCACTAGCAGCAGAAGCCCACCGAAACTCACCATGTGAGAGGCGGCTGAGTCCCTGTACTGTGGTGAGCCATCTGAATAAATAGCTAGATAATCTGTGTGAAATCTTCACAGCATCAGCAGGCTGCATTCATGAACGCCCCTGTTAAAGGCTGACTTTCACCTCATGCTCTTGGAAAACAGGAGTGGCAGCAGAGCCTGGATCTTTCAGAACATCAATGTGCGTGAGCCAGCACTGTTTCCCCGGCCCGCTGTGACGTGCTGACTAGTCCTGACTACTTCATTAGCGAGCTGGAGGTGTGCCAAGACATTCCAAAGCAGAGTGCTTGCCTTCAGGACCTCCTTTTGTCTCATCACTAAGAAGCCGTATAATGCTATTTTTTACACAGCGTTGAACCCTTTTTGTTCAGCCCGTATGAATAGAATAGAATAGAATAAATATTCCCAATTTTGGTCAGATTAACTTTACGCTGGTGCAGTTTGCATGACTGTATGACTTCTGTTCATAACCTGCTCGACAGTTACTCAAAGTTTGTTTACTGTGACGTATTAGTGGAGGAGTCTGGGTTTATCATGAGTAGTCATCATTGAGTATAGACATAAAAAAGTTGGTGAATTTGCACAAAGCAGGTACTGCAATCCAAAGAAGATAATTAAATGTAGCTATGTTACAAAAATAAAAATCTTTCAATTGTATTGTCCCCCTGATATGTTGGGGATCTATCACAAAGGTGATTAAAGCTTTCTATTTCTGAAACGATTATAGAGAAACATATTCACGTTAATAAATTAAAATAGACTTTTAAAAACTGCTTTTTAATAACTCATAAGGTAAAGCTTCGTGAAACGGGTCTATTATGGATTGTGACAGGGAGAGCCCTGTCGCTGGTTCTTGAGTGGATGTGTGAAGCTGGGTCATGGAACAGGATACGGGTTCTTTGGCAACCAATCGAGCCGTTAGGCTCGCCCGGCGCTGAGCTGATCGGGAGGTCCAGATTGGCTGGGGGAGGGGGCATGCCCAGGTAGGCTGCATGGAGCTCAAAGGCAATATACAGATAGGCGCTGAGCAAAAGCTTGCTGTGATGACATCGAGGAGGAGAGAACTACTACACTGCTACATGAAACCCTTCCCCTGCAAGACGATGATCATGAAGGTATTGCCCAGCCGATGGCATTTGAAGAGGCCAGAGTCACCATGAGGATGCCGGGACTCCAGAAGCCCAGAAGTAGGTCCGTTTATAGGATATTGATCCCAAACAGATAGAAAGGATCTGCGTAGTGTAGTAGGTTCCTGGAGCGGGACGTTCCTTTTAGTGGGACTAGTGCTCGACTTGTGTGTTATTTTTTAGCTTTGTTTAGTTTAGTTTTGTTTATTAAATGTGACACTAGGGCTATCGTTGCTGGTAGCCCTAGTGTCACATTTAATAAACAAAACTAAACATGAATACATTATGATTCACTTTTGAAAAATTAATGACAGGTATTGGAACACACAATAGAACAAAAGCTAGTTAATGTAAACTGGCATTTAAATTATATTTTGTAGACTAATCCAGCGTGTATCCCCCCGTCACATAGCTGCCCTAACCATTCATCCGCCATGATCAATCTCTTCAGCAACTTCAGCAGTTTATTATTGAATAGAGAAGATCAGCTCAGAGATTGTAGGTCCACCAAAGTTTTCGTACACTGTGCTGTATGTGCTCTGTGCGCTACCATTGCCCTGGTAGTGTCACCTGAGCTATTCAGTGTGTTGACTTGATATGTCAATAAATCTTGTTAGCCTGTGAGGCATATTAACTTCAACCTCCGTCTCGATCTCCTGTCTGTCACTCGAATGCACGCATCCACATGGCAGACGACTACTCTCCCTCAAGCATTAACACCCTGTATTTCTCTAAACAAGGGATTTAGGGGTGCTCCATAATAAAACCTGAATCTCAAAATAATAATTGTGTGAATATAGTAATTGTTACAGCTGTGTATAATGGTATTTAAAACAGGATTCATTCATCCAACGATTTGCCAATATCCGCCCTCTGGTCCCATTGCAGTCAGATATGCGGCGGTTTACTGTATATAATTTATTATCCTATAAAATCAACCATACCATGGCAAAATTTAAAATCTCAAATATAAGTGAGATAAAATACCAACTATAGCTTGTGTTAACTCATAAATAATAGCATTGTGTTAATAATAATACTGCTACTACTAATAATAATAATAATAATAATAATAAATGCAAATGTAATAATCAGAATGGTATAAATTCTCAATTCAGATCAGTTGTAAAGGAGAACTTGGTCTTTTTTTTTTTTTTAGCATTGTTTACCTGTTGTCTCCTCTGAGTAGTTCTCCACATGTTATAATCTACGTGTGTCTGATAGAAATGTCCAAGGCCAACAAGAGAATTTAGCATCCCTTTGGAGCTATATAGTGTAGTATAGCTCAAGAACAAACAAGCTTACAATATCAAATCCACAACCATTTTACAGAATCAGCAAAGCTCACATACACATTATTTATTTAAATTTCATAATTGGAATGTATGGCATGATGTCTAAAAAAAAATACACATTTATCTGTTGTGCAAGTTTTTCTTTCACACAAATTAGGCCAGATATTTAAAACCAGAATGTGCCTTCCTGCCTCTTTCTGTACATTGCAAATAACTGCATTTGTATAATCCATAGTTGTGTAAGCCATTGTGGCAGCAAATGTGCCTAGCTGATATACATCTTCAGATTGTCGAGCAGGGTCCGAGGTTATTGTTTTAGTTAGAAGAACCTTCCCTATTTAAACGTAGCTTTAACAATACAATAATCCTGAGTTTATTCACCCTTTTAATTCCTGCTGCTCAGTACTTTGGTAATCTGGTATTACAAGCTGACTAGTCTAAAGGGTGTGTGCAAGAATGCTACCAGAATGTCAGGATGCTCTTAATTTGCTGAATATAGCCCTACCCATCAAGCACCACTATATACTGATCTTGAGACAGGATTAATACAGAACGACATATTAAAGAATGATAAGAAAATAAACTGGAGGAACAATATGTTGCACTAATGAGATGATTTTACATGGCCCAGAACACACTTTACTATCGAATATTAGAAGGTGAACGCTAATTACCGATCTCATAAAAGTCTGTTTTCACAGGGAGAGCTGCTGCCTTTAAGTCAAAGAGGACAAACAGCACTTTTACAGCCAGCTTCACTGGCAGACTGAGCGAGCATTATGTCTTTTTTTTTCCCACAGCAGAATGCCTCCAGGACTTGACAAGTTCGGGTTGGGTGTCTCATTTGGTGCAGGTGTGCCAGGGACCTCCTCTGTGCTGTCGCTAGGCAACCCGTCTGTCTAATCCCTGCGTCAAGCCTGGTGAATAATAAAGAGGGGGGAGAGCGAGAGGGAGAGAGAGAAAGGCATCCCTTCTGCTTCATCCAGTGGGTCTTGAAAGAGTGATATGCTTCCCTAGCATTCCAGCTAATCCTCGTGCTGTCACCTCAGCAACGGCTGCTAATTGGCAGCCCCTGCAATTTAAGCAGCCCCTGTCTCAAGTTCATTTCCCACCCGATGGGGCTTAGACGGCAGTTGGTCCTTGGCCCTTTAAACTTGTTCCACTTGTGCCCTTGCAAAGGTTAAAGAGCAGGTCTCTCTACACTGCCCCTGCCCCCAGAAGAGACTTGTTTTTGCCTCACAAGTGACACAATTAGACTTTCTCTATATCTTTTTAGTTGTTGCAGCTGGTATTTACAGGAATATAAATACTTTTTTGTTTTGTTTTTCATCAGAAAAGCCATTCTTTTCTCCTCTCCCTGTCATGTTGATGCAGCTGGGGACTGGTTCAGCTTCCAGCAGTTTTCCCTCTCGCTATCCCCTTCAGTTTTCCTCTGATTCTTTAACAGATAGCATGAATAGTGACTTTTATTCCATCATAACAAAAAAAAAAAACATTTTAAGCCATCACAAAAAAATGCAAGGCAGGATTTACTGTAATTTGTTGTGACATCCCAAAAATTATGTTAAAGCTTATAAGAGACATTTGCTTTACCTAAAATGTTAAGTTTGGAATACATTTCAACAGAATAACATTTGCAAGAAGCTACTCAGAACAATAATATAGCTGCTCTTTCCTTTGTTTTGTTAGCAAATCCTTTTTTATTCCTGCTTCAAAAAAAAAAAAAAAAAAAAAAGATCTGTGTGTTAAGGAATGTAGGCCAACACATCATAACATAAGATTAACAAATGATGTTTTTTTGTACAGTACAGTATCCAAGTAATAACATTCTGTTACACTAGCCACATATGTCTTTTCCCAACACCTTTTTATACCGTGGTATCAATAAGTTGTTAATAATGCTGATCTTTCACTTGGTGACCATGAAGATGTTGACAGTGATCAAAATGAAAACAGTAATTATTATTAAAAAGAAAAATGAGCTAATACTTTGTCTCTTATTTGCATCTAATTACACAGTAAAAACACAGTAAGTATACAAATGAAGATGTACATTTTATCATTTAGTGTAACTTGCTTTTCATTCAACACAGATAACAACATATACAGTAAGGACATTGTACTAAACAAAATGAAAAGTGGTACAGCAGATTTAGATGGTAGAAAACATTGGTACATATATACAGTATACACATAGCTTGAAAACACATAGTTCTGTAAGCAATCCAATTTACATTTTTAGTATAAAAGCAGCCTTTATTTCTGCTTGTACTTTAAAGTGCCACATTACAAGACATTGTGTACACAGACTGCAAAGAACTCTGGCAAGGAATCTAGGTTCAGTCTGCAAAATAAAGAGAATGCCAAAATGCTCCTGTGCATGAGATTGAGTTGCGTTTACTATATATTTTAAATAAAAAAATTCTGGTAAGGTCAAGTTGCAAATGGAGATTTTATTAATGTGAAAACAACAATATTAATACATATTAATACATACTAGAAAATCCAGTATAAACCTCAGACATCAACAGACTGCTATATTATATTTCAACTGGACAGATTATTACTTATGTTCATAGTCTATAAAAGCATATGTTCAGAGTTGAGGAAAAGTAGCACCTCAAATGGTTGAAGAAAAATCACTCAGTGTTAGTAAGAAGCTACTGTTGTTCAAAGAGGTGGAAGAAATGTCTCTGAGGAGAACACACCAAGTGCTGGCCCCTAATGCTTTTGCACAGTGCCTATTGCCTTATGTTACATGATTCCTAAAGATGCCAGTTTGTACCATCTGGCTTTGTTCTTTTTACCAATGAACATACTGGGATTTTCTCCCATTCGGACACCTCCTGTCGATCTGTTTCTATGTATTTCCCAAATGCTTCCTATGTATTAACAATACAGATAACTAGAACAGGCCAGATAATACTGCATTTTTTTTATTTACATGAGTATCTACAGATCAAAAAAAAAAAAAAAGCCCAATGCCTATTAGCAGCACCCTGTGGCAAAACAGCTGTCACACTTTGTGTGTGTGTGTGTGTGTGTGTGTGTGTGTGTGTGTGTGTGTGTGTGTGTGTGTGTGTAATGAATTTCTAAGCGCTGGTAAAATATGCCAAAATGATGGCAAAGCCTTTAAAAAATTGGCACTACAATGATAGAACAATATTATTATGAACCAATAGCCATTAGCTATCCCTTGTAATGCCATGCTACTTTATCAGGACAACTTCATTTCTATTTATTTGAAAATGTTACATTTTATGAAAAAGTCTCCAATTCCCTGAATTCATATTTAAATCTGAGTTTGGCATTAATTAATAAAACCTTAATATAAGATAACAAGGTTATATTAACATAGCTTAAACTAAAAGGCCAAACATGAATACTGCAAAGTGCCTGTGGAAATATACACCAGAGGGTTGGAGGTCACTGAGATAACAGCATTATGTGCTCATTCACACTCTTTCACTTTTTTTTCCCACACCCCTCACTTTAAGCGACTACTCAAAGAGAAAGAGGGCTCATTAATGAATCTGAAATCAAAGGAGTCATGGATACTGGGGAGAAAATCAAAGAGAGTAAGCAGCGTTAAGCAATGCAGTTTGCCTGGGGATCAGAAAACAGATGGACTGGAGACATGTCACAGAACGATAGCCTAGGAATGGGACTTAAAAAAAAATAAAGGAAGATTAAACGGTAAAATGGGATTATAGAAGTCTGCAAGGATCTTATTGACCACATAGCATTGATAAGAATGTTATCAAAGGATGAAGATTTAGTCCAGAGTTATGCTGGTAATTGCACAAAGCACCGATGATGATGACACTCACAAGTACGAAGAGCTACGTCTTTCTTTTTATTATCACAAGCCTAGTGCAGTACTGTTGGTGTGTCACAGAACAGAACAGTGTAGAACAGAACCACAGCCTTAACCATGTCTTTCCACACCTGGCAGTTACTCATCATGCATCATTCCTCAAGGTACGATCAAGTGCAACCCAGTCCCTGCAAAAACAATACTTTAATAACCAGTCAATAGGTTGGCAGTATGAGTCGTTACTATGAACATCCATTGTATACATACTGAATAAAATTGTATTCTACTATACAAGTATGTTATTGTACCGAGTCTGAAACAAGTAGATTAATCTAATTAATAATGTTTTGTTTTGTTTTTTTCAAATGCACATGAGCAGCAGGTACAGTAGGCTATAATTAGCAACATGTTCAAGTTGGCAGTGTGTGTTGGTCATAGTGGAGCAACATGGATGAGGGATGCAGCAGACAGGCTATTGTAGAAGAGTCTTGGGGAGGCCTTCATCCAGCAGTGGATTGAAAAAAGGCTGAAGATGATGAAGATGATATGTATATATATATATATATATATATATATATATATATATATATATATATATATATATATATATATATATATATACACACACACACACAGATGCACAATGAAAATAGTCTAAGTTTTACACCAATAGCTAATTGGGAACATACATATTTTTATTTGCTTTTTAAATACTGAGCAGATAGGTTTGTTGATTGTTTGAGTCCACCCCCACAAATCGTAACGAGTGTGGAAATGATTATGAGTGTGATAATGAGTGTTTGGCTATTGCTTATTCTTTATTTTGATTCGTAATTGCTGATTTATGTTCAGAGACCCTTATTTCTAAGGCTCTTTTTATTTGACCTGCGTAAACCAGTCTGCATGGACAAGTTAACATATAAATTACTCTTGTGGTATTACAGGTAATGAAACCTTGAATTTGTATCGTTTTACCCTATCATGGGTGATTGATAGTTTTAGTATTTACAGTATTTGAGCAATGGACACAATGGCCACATTTAAAATGACCATCTGGTTGAAAATTATTCCCTTTATATTGTTAGACAAATAATTAAATTCAGAGGTAAAACACGTATTTAGATCACTTTTACAGTTTTTTTAGAAGTATCTCTCAATCACAATCTTTAGCTCTGTTGCCAGTAACGAATTCCGATCCGTTGGTTTATTGAATATAGTAGTTTGTAAGGTACTGTTCTTACCTTAAATATTTCTAAGTCTAAAAAATGTATTCTATCTTGTTCAGATATACAGTATATTTCAATTTTAAATTACTATTTGCAGAATTAATATAATCTACACAATGATCAAGTTGAGTCTTTGATCCTGACCATATTAATAAGACATCATCCATGTACATAAACCATAGAGAGATAAATTGAAAAAGTATGTAATCATTATTGTAGGTGAATTTGTCCTCCCAAAATCATATATACAAACTGGCATAATTGGGAGCAAATGCTGCACCCATTGCTGTACCCTTTATCTGGGAAAAAAAATAATTGACATAATTGACCTTCAAACACAAAATAATTACAATTTAAGCACAAATCAAGTGCATCTATAATTAATTGAGAAGGTGGAATAATCTCAGTGGGTCTGGAATGTAAATAGAAAGTTAGAGCATCAATGCCTCGTGTATGTGGGATGTTGTATAAACTAGTGACATCAAGTGACACAAGAATATTATCAGGGACCACCCTGACTTCATTAATACGGTTAAGAACATCACATGTATCAGAAACAAATGAAGGGAGTTTACAGACAAAGGGTTGTAAATATAAGTCTATACGTTAACATAGTGGTTCAATAATTGAACCTTTACCTGCAACAATAGATCTTCCAGGAGGATTAGTGTAACATGACAATTGCATGATGTTGAATCAACAACAATGTTTATTATATCTATATATATATATATATATATGTGTGTGTGTGTGTGTGTGTATGCGTGTGTGTGTGTGTGTGTGTGTGTGTGTGTGTGTGTATTTATTGCTAGATTACTATTTCTAGTAATCGGATAATGGTGTTAAATGACAGTGAATACCGGGTGCATTTAATAGCTCTAATGAATCCTGCTTTTAATACACTCTTATGAAGACAATATGTCGAAACAAGTCAGCATACCTGTCTTTACCTTGTTTTAATTAATAAAGTATGAGTAATTGAGAGACATGCTTGGGATGTTGACCTTTATTTAGTTCCCCTTACAATACATGTAACATATAAAAGACAGACAAGACAAACTGAACAGACAACAAGTCCTACAACAAAGAACTTGTCCGGGTCATTACAATATATCTTTTAATTTGAAAGTAAAAATATATGAAAGCATGTCCAGTGGGGACTACAAATAGTGTTACTCTCATCAACCAGCATCGAGAGTAAACTGTACTTCATTGAGCCAATAGGGACCATAATGACAGGAAACCAACAGTTTTCAGAGCTCAAGATCAGAAACCGAGAATGACGATAATGACAATGATAAAGATGAATGAAGACTCAAAAATATTAGTCCCAAGAATTTTCAGCTGGCTGACTTCAATTTTCAAAAAACCTTTTGTCTCAATTAATTGTGTAGCACTGACAGTAACACAAAGCGCTTACAAGCTGAAGATTATGGGTCAAACTCCATGTATACCAGCTTTTTTCTTATTTATATAAAGATTTTTTTTTTTTTTTTTTGCAGGCAAATGTTTCTTTTTAAAACAGAAATAAATCATTTCATGTAAATGATATAGACGTCATAATAATTGTGTTCCCTAGTATATTTCCATATTGACAAAACAAGTTAATTGTCATTAAACTTGGATGTCCTGTAATATACATATGCGTGGATAAAAAGTGTCTGGGGTCTGCAAAAAATATATATATGTTGGGAGAAAAAGGAGGACATTTTTACCTTACTTTGGTGCTTATTTATCTTACTGTATGACAGGTTGTGTCAAAGTGGTTAGTAGTGCACAGGTGTAGAGGTGATGCAATGCTCTAATAATAACACAAACAGAATTAACGGTGCAAGGAGTTCTTTTATTTTCTGATTCACAGTTTGGCACCGTTCAATAATAGCACTGGCAGCTACACACCAATGTGTAGTTTGCTTAGAGAAATAATACTGGGTTTCAGTCCCAAAATAATAATATACTAAGGCAATGTCCCGGCGCGGCTCCACATCCTTTGCGGTGCTCCCGTGCTGGTGATGAATAAACAGTGAATAGTGACTGGTGCAGTAGTTGTAATCCGGGGTTAATGCTGGCTTGACAGTGACAGCTCCTGGGTGTTTAGTCAGCTAATAATTATAAATAAACAGATTAGACAAACAACAAAATACAGCACTCACGGTTATACTTTTTCGGTCCGTTCGCTTGGAAACAAAACAAAGGAACATATTGCATCGACACATCACCTGAAATACCTTTAGTCACGTCCCCTTCAATAGCTAGTTCAATCACGTATCCTCCAATCCATGACTGACACATTGCGTACTGCATAAGGACAATGACTTCTCACATTGTGACCGCCCCCTTCCTGAATGGGTGACTTCAAACTGACCCTGGAATAAACTGCCAAACCATCCAGTCCGGGGCACACTGTTCCTGTTATACCGCGCCCTTACAGGTTGGGAGGAAGACTGTTGAAGAGAATTAATTCGCTGACTATCACACAGGTATTGACTTTTTTTCTACATTTCACCTAAGAGTGTTAGGAACTACAAATTAAAAGTGAAATTGTGCTTTTGGCTGATTTACTTTTGCTATGCCAATACCCTGAAAACATGCAAACTATCCTTGCTGTATAGAGATTCTAGCAGTTCTCGTGATTCGCTGATAACTTGGAGCGAGGAATTATCATTCCTCTCAATATTACCTGGGCATAAGCAATATTAATAGTTTCTTCTGTATGTGAATCCCTCCTTGCTGTCTAGCTGTCGTTTCTTCCATTTTCCACCTGCTGTGGCAATCTGAAATTTTCCTTTGACTCGTCATGATAGCAATAATATTCAATTATTATAGAAATAATAACTGCAATGTAATCCTGTGATGTCAATATAGTCACTGGACAATGATGAACTATCTATCAAAAATCAATGAATGTCAGCTGACACCTTGAGACTTAAACACAAACAATTACATCTCATAGCAACCATCGCGACTTCTAGGATCTGGGTTAGATTAGAAAAGAATGATGTTTGAAAAATGTATTTCATTTGTTTGTGAAGAAAACTTTGATAATGTTGTATGTTATTATATTATATCCTACAGTGTCTTGGGGAAGACACTACAGCAGTGGAGAACATGATGGAGCATATAGACCCATGAAAAGTCTTGGGGGGTAGGGGGGCAAACCAAGGTCTGGGAGGGGCAACTGCCCCATAGCAAATGACGCTCCTGTTCCTATCCAATATACTGTATGTATAAGGTTTTCCACAATCCTTGTATATGCTTTAGTCTATTTGTGTGACAATGACCTCCATAACTTCCTTCCTTACTTACTTTGTGAGTTTTGGAGTGTGAAAGACAGAAGCATGGACCGACATACGGATAGACCGACGGGGAGCATCGTTTTAGTATCCACTCCTCGCTTTGCGGGCTGCAGATAATTACAATGTCAAATATCAACACTTTAATCCTGTAAACATTGGCCTGAAAACATGTTTTATCTTTTTGGACATGAAATTATGGGCAGTAACATTTTATGGAAAAATAAATTTAAAGTTACAGTTTTGCAAACAAAATATGTGAAATCTGTGCTTGCCTGTTCTTGTTATAGCTTTTTGAATGTTCTGACTGCACCCAAAATCATGTTGCAGTGCAGAAAAATCAGGAAGATTGAGTAGGAAACACATCTTTTGTTCCTGGAATCTCTGTGATAGTTGAACTGTGACCAAACCGACTCGTTCACTTTCATTTAATTCCCTTCTCAGAAATTTAGACAATATACCCTATGTGACAAACCATTATTTTTACATTTCACAGTTGCAGGAAACTAAAAAGTGAATCTTATTCAGCCAGTGACTGCTACTGGTTTGAGGTACAGAATGTGTTATGCACATTTAGTGCCCAGGACTCTTAAAAAGTGATCAAATTCCAAGATAGAAAATACCAAGCATTTAAATTTAGACTTGTTAAGCATGTCTGGCTAAAAGGGCTTCAACTAGTGTTCAAAAAAAATGATTTCAACATAATTTTAAGACACATAAGCTGATTGTGTGTAAATGTGAGACAGGCACTGGTTAGCTATGTTTTTGCAATGCAGATACAAGTAGGCTATGCTTGCAGTCAAGTGTAATTGATTGCATCTGTAGTGGTGGATTAGCCAGTAGTATAAAGGGTAAATTCCCACTCAGTTCAGTTTGATTGACACTGCTGAAATGCAAGAGTAAAATGTAAAAACAGTGTTGAATGTAAATGTAATGAAATTCAACTTACATGCAATAATTCTGATTCTTCCTTCTGCTCAGTCAAACAGTGCCGTTATATCTGCTCGCTTGCATCTATTATTATTAGCTTACTTAGCAGATGCCTTAATCCAAGGTGATTTAGTGACTAGGGTATGTGGACTGCATCAGCTGCAGAGTCACATACAACGTCTCACCCAAAAGATGGAGCACCAAGAGGTTAAGTGATTTGCTCAAGGTTAGTGACTGAGCCGGGATTTCAACCGGGACATCTTATTTACAAGCCCTTTTCTTTAACCCCCAGACCGACCACACAGCCTCCTTAATGACAATCAGCCCTCCTTATTGTTTCTATTCCCATAATTCTGAATCAACCCAATTGGTGATGCCACTAGGAACATTTCAGGTCTCGAGGGTCAGACGGCTTGTGCCCTCAGCTTATCATTTCTCCCTGCCTGTTCCTCAGTTCAGCAGTCTGATATTCAACTAAAGTCATCCCTTTGCAATTTTCTCGCTTCTGCTCAAGATTACATGGCCGCTGCAACCAGCTGGTCTGCCTTCATGACCTTCTGAAAGCAAAATCAAATCTCCCCTTCACCCACGATTTAATTCTATTTTTCCCTGTATGTACAAAAAGTAATCTACACCTCTCCGTGGAAACTCTCAAAACTGACCTAGCTAACAGTTAATACCACTATTGCTATTCTATATTTCTCGTCCATCTCCTCTGTTAGCCTTCTCCTTCGGGGGATGACAAAGAGTCTCCCTTCTTCTCCCTCCCATCTCCCCATTTCTGTTGATATTCTCTTCCACCTTATCACAATCTTCAGCTGAGGTTGTTTCTCCCCTTTTGATGATCAAGTCATGGAATCCCTTTGCGTCCAATTTTCCCTCCCTGGGCATTTCTTCCTGCAATCTCTCTCATCTTGACTCACATTATCCCCACTTCCTATGCATCTCCAAAACGGATGAGCTCTACCAAGGTCAATTCATGCAGATCTGTAAACTTAACTCTCCTCTTTGCCCTTATTCCCCTTTGTCTCGTTATCTTTCCTGAAGCAACTCCTTAACCCCTCTGATCCCCTAGTCATATTTCCTCTCTCAATTCTAAAGCTGCTCTGCACCCCAATTCTATATCCACAATTTATTCTATATAGGTACATCACTCTCTGTGGCCAGTTAGTTAACCAGCACACAAAAATGGTTACCATTGCAGTGGTCTTACATTCATTCTTCTCTCCCTGATATCTATTTGGCCCTAGAGAATATTGCTAGTATTCTGCCAGAGGTTGATTCTCTCCATGACCAGGGAGATTAGTCTTGATTTCCCCATAAAAAAAAAATCTCTAACCTCTGTTTCTTGTCGATTTCTTCTTCTTTGCATTAGTGATGTGGGGAACATGTTTTTTTTTTCTTTTTGTCCGCGTTCTGTGGAAAAAAACTACTGCTCTTAATTATAACTACTTCCTGTGTTTTGTATTTGACTTTACTCTTATAGGTAACTGTACTCAAGTTTTTTGTAATTGATTTTGTTTGAAATCATTCTCATCCATTCATCATACTTCCTATCTGCTCATACTGCATTTTATTCATATAAGCAAATAGTTTTATTATAAGTTAACTACTCTTAGTCAAACTCGCTCTTACATGTAATTATTTACTGTATTCTCTATTTTTTGCTCATATTTGATTTTGATCTTTTGCTACTGATTTTATTGTACTTTGCAACTGCTCTTATCTGTAATGTGATATTCTGAAATGTGATACTTTACAATGTGATATTTTGTAATGTCATACTTTGTACTGTAGTATTGTAACAATTGTAAATCGCCCTGAATAAGGGCCTCTGCTAAGAAAGAAATAATACAATAAAACCTCCATGAGGGCAGCTGAGAGGAAACCCTGTCCTATTTTCTAGGTACAAGCACTTCTCTCCTATTTTAATTCCCAGGCTACCGTCTACTTAGCCTTTGCTCCTGTCCCGTGAATAAATTCTATTGTATTCTAACATTTTGTGCGTGCAGAGATGCAAACATGCTTTATGAATAAGTGATTAAAAATAACCACAGGATTTAAGCGCAGCAAAAATGTTTACATGCATCTAAAAGATAAATATGCATTATGAATATGGCCCAATATGACGAGTTAAACAGGGGAGGAGAATTCAGGTAAGGTAAATATGATCTGAATGAGACTTCCAAGTTTCCCATTTAATTTTAGTTTGCTTATTATTTTGAAAATAATATTGATAATTTATCTAGTTTTTTTTTTTTTTTATATGCAATCTGAATCATAGTGTATTATTTACATAATTTATCCTGTAGTTTAGTTTACAATTAGAAGACTTCCCACTACCTTCACAGAACATCTAGTGGATCAAGTCATATGTAATTTTTGTCCTTGACCAGGTAAAAATGATAATTCCCAGAGGTCTTTGTAACAGATGTTTTGCTGAGAAGCATCTGCAGTACTTACATTGGTCAATAGAGGGCAGTGTAAATCAAGCTGACTCTTACACGAGTTCACATGGCAGATCTGCTTTGTATCTGTACACTCCCCTCCTGTCTGCTGATGACAAAACAAATTACAGAATGTAGGCTGCTGGAAATTATTTAATATATGTTTTATCATGTTCACATCACAGGATGCCGTTTGGTTCATTTCATTACTATAGAATGTAAGTTATAAGACTTATGGCAATAATTACTCCAACCTTTTGCTCCAGTGCAATTTCTGTACTACCCCCCCCCCCCCCCCCCCCCCCAACTGTAAAACGTAAAAGTTCCATACAAAATCCCTTTGAATTATTCTGAAACAGAAGAACGTCAACTAGAGCAGATTTAGAAAATGCTCTGACAGCTTTTAGGGAGCTGTTATGCATTTTTGTTAATTGACACACTTCAAGCACATTGAAACTGGGAATGCTCTTATAGTGCATAATTTAATGGACACAATTGAACAGTGACTTGTCAAAAAAATACACAATGCCCTTAATAGTGTGTTGGATCACATAGCCCATTGGCACAGTGTCTGAATGATAACCACTGTGAATTATCCAGTGTTGAAAGTTCCTGTGATCTGGGCTGTTCTGATGGAAGTCTACATTTGTTACAGAATTAGATCCCTTATCCCTTCTCACTCTTGCCCTAGGCTTATCCAATATGTATGAATATCTAGACAAAATCATCACTGCTTCCTAAGCCTATGATTCCATGAACCAAAGGTGTAACTGGTTGCATGAAGCAAGTGGTGTCAGAGTTGAAAAGTTACAATATAATATGATTTCTCATATCCAGGAAAAAAGAAAAAACAAAAACATTGACAACCCCATCCCACCCCCCATGCCTATAAGTAATATGACAACCAGTTGCAAATGGAGAAAAAATAAATAATATTAGAGAAACTGAACTGAATGATGGTAAACATAAAAAATAGCAAGTGTTTGGTATTTAAGTTGCATTTGTAAATGTATATACTAATGTATTTACTTATACTTTCCATTATCATGTATATATCTTGCCTATGCTTACACGTGGTGCTTTAATACAATACTTTCAAATGTGACATTACTAGGCAGACATTTAATGAGAGTATCCTTTCAGTAAACACTGCCAGTCAAAACAAAAAGAGATGTCGGAATTGTCAAACATTTTAACTATCTTTGTCCGAAAACTTTTTTTTTTTTTTTACTTCTGAACACCACACTACAATCAACATGAACATTCGAACGCCACACACTACAATCCATAGACAGATAACAGCATTTGTCACAGATTCCATACTCTTTAATGAATTCCCCAGGTTCAGATTCTCTTGTACGCCAGTAAAACTAACCAATGATTATACCTTGAAGGGTGCTCCAAATTAGTGGCAGGTGGTGCTGGCAATCAAGTCTCATTAGAAACACCTTCTGCTGCATCTCGTAAAAGAAGTCAGCAGATGGAAATCCGCCTCCATATGGAAGCTCACCTCATGTATAAGGGAGGGAGGGGGGAATCTTGTACTACTTTGAGCAATGCAGATTTGGGTCACGAATGACCACACCTGGTCTAAAAGAGGACACACTAAGACTAACATTTTATTTGAGCACAAATACAATGTTATTTCATATGGTAAGAGCATTGTTCCTTGTTAAGCTACTAGACAGGTAGAACTCTTTCAGATATGAGGACACTCCCTTTTCACAGACAGTTGATGCATTTAATTTGAACAGGACCTAAATTTCAGAAACAGATCCTGTTTAATTTAATCTGGAATGTGACTGGCTATATTACCTTCTATGAACAGTACAGCCTTCACTCTGTCATATTGGGACTTGTATCCTGTGAAACCAGAGACTATTATCGCTTTATCACATATGCCTGCTTTGAAATCCCCCTGCATATCTGGTGTAAAGGGTTTCTAGTTTTCTCCTTTCTTTTATTCTGGCTGCAAATTGTATCAAAGTAATTAGTTATCATTTTGAGGGGATGCTATTCTTCAAAGTGCAAATGAAACTAACGTATTACAGATTTGAACAGTCAGATGTGCCAAGCTGCTTTGTTATGCACAGGCCCAGCAAGGCACCAGTGTTATTCCACATTTTGAAAAAAATGACATTCCAGGATGCCCTAACTGGAGTTGAATTATATAATTCAGAATGGAGAATCCGCAGTGTGATGATTTAATGATTTGCAATTGAACAGATGTTTTAATGATGAATGATGAATTTGGCCGGAGACCATGGGTACTCGACAGCTACCTACACGAGGCCGACTAGGAAAACACGAATTATATCATGCGTCCTAGAGCTGCAGATAGGAAATGACACTCAGAGCCACCTCTCCCCAAAAGATGAGGCCGCCAAACCATCAATGTATAAAATAATAATTGATGATTAACACAACAAGCCGCAGTGGCGCACTGCCTCCCCAAAAAAATATGGAAAAAGATGAATGAAAGTGAAGCAGACACAGTGACACTGTGAGACACAGTCCGCCCACCCCGAGCTTTCTCAGATTGCTCTGAGAAAAGAGCCCAGCCTCTCCAGCCTGACCACGCACCCTGCAGAACTAAATACAAACCACTCAGCACTCAGGTAAGGAAAACCCCCCGCCCCCCCAACTCACATTACCATAAAACTTCAGTTAAACACCTCTGGCATTTATTTACAATATTTGCTAGTATACAATATTAATTTATTAATACATTATTTATTATTTATTATTATTATTATTATTATTATTATTATTATTATTATTATTATTATTAATAATAATACAAACTTCTAAAATGTTTTTTTTAAATGAACAATAAAAGCAATAAGTATTATTATCAAAAACTATTTACTGTTAAATCTCAAACTTGTACATCGTTAATACAACAAAACACATTAAAATACACCAAAAGGATTGTATCTGGCCTTTCAACATGCTCAAAACTTTTAATAACGTAATAACTGCATTAAACAAATATGCATTACATGTAGGCCTACCTTAAATTGAGTTTTCTATTATTATTAGTTATTAATCCTGAGAGTCACTTTCATAGCTGTCACTTATTAGCAGTTATTATGCTCAAGCGCCTCCTCATCTTCCTCAGCTTCAATAGCAATGACATTGAAGACCCAGCGTTTATTTACAATACTTGTCAGCAGACTCAGCGCATATTGAGACAGGCGATTATTTGAGACCCAGCAATTGTTTGAAGTTTTATTTTACTTTTTTGATGTTTTGATGGTGGGGGGAAACCTCAGGGAATTCATGGCTGAGGGTAGCCCTTCCTCCAGGCTTCAAGAAGGTAGTCTCTCATTTCAGCCTCACCGCGCATTACTGAGGCCAAAACAAAAGAAGCGACATGAATGAAAGTCAAACGGACCCTTTATGGCACTTGGCGATGACTTGCTTGTTGTAAACACCAAAGGTGTGATGTAACACTTTCAAATGAAAAAAGTTTTTTTTTTTTCCCAAACTGGCCATTTTCAAATCATCTTTGAATATTTTAATAGATCTATCTGCTCAGAAACAAAAAACAACCTCACCAAACAAGGGGCTTTTGCTTGTTTAAACTGTCTTTTATAACCTCTGTAGTCCAATAAAACCAAAGTATACAGACAGGATATGCATCCTGTACAAGATCTGTGTTGATTTTAGTTAAACTATTTCAAAATAATTTGAAGACTTCATAGATTCACGTCCTGTTTGACAAAACATTATTAAAAATGAAAAACAAAATGAAACCGCTTTTATCAGCTTGTAAAAGGTCCATGATGCTGTAAACAGCCCCACTGATGACAATGTGGATGCACAGTTCATGAACTTAATTGAATGGTAGTATTGTTCATGGGATCACTATTAACAAGCTGTGCTGAATCCTGAGTGGATGATATTTTAAATTGTGGTGGCCCAGAATGAAATTTTACATTTGTGATCTATAACTAGAAGACTAGTTATGAATTGTGCCATTGTATTCTATTAAAATGTCTATTATTATTATTATACAGCTGATGTCCTGTATAAAACTGAAAAAGAGACTGCAGTTTGCTCCCCACTTGGAGTCGTGTAGCCTACATGATGTGCTTGTCTTATATAGATTCATTGGGATTGTCTCCAGCATCTTTGGTTAGACTGTTTTATACACTCATGCAGAAATGCATTATTGAATCTAATAGCCCATTAATCTAAAGTGTTTATTAAATTCTAAACATAACTTGTAAATACAGCACTGTGAACAGGTTGGCTGTAGTGGTGACGTCAGACCTGGAACAACACACAGTACTGGGGGTGAAAGGAATGGACATCCACAGCAGATTGGTGTAATGAATGTGCTGCAGTGCTTTTATAATGAATAAACAGAAAATAAAAAGGTTGAACAAAACAAAACTCAGAATAAAGGGCACAATGGCCAAACAAACATAGACAGACAAAACAGGCTGGACAAACAGACAAACATGCATTGTACTGGTTGAAAGCCAATATGTATAGCAGTTATCTGTTATTTTAATTTCCAATCTCCACTCTGAACACACAACCCCAAGTGAGTGGCTCTTGCATCTGTATATACTGTTATGCCAGGATTCAATTATTAATTAATCAGTCACATGAATCCCAGCATGTGAATTAATTTGTGCAATCCCCATGCCTAAATACAACTATATATTTTAAATCACTCGTGCTACACAGACCTATTTATATCCCGTGCACCACTACAATATATCCACATATAACAGACAACACGAAACACAAAAATACGCACAGGGGCGGGGCACACTGCCACAAGCACCTATGTGTATTTTGGACATAATATGAATGATGTATTTGTGACGTTTTAGTTTGATGGGGTGTGGTGTCAAGAAATGCTTTTGTAATGCGAAAACCAAAAGTACCTGTTGACCTGATTTTAGGGCCAGACCAAATCAATCCCTGATTGCTCTTGTGAAAGAGTGTTTATGCGATAATATGACCAGTTTCGATATTGCATCTTCTTTATCCCGAAACCAAAACTAGTCATTTCCAATCCATGAAGGGGGCGAAGAGAATTTTCACAGGAGTAGGAGTGACCATCGAAAGCAACATGAGAACAGCTGTTGACCAAACCCTAGCCGGTATTTGTGACCTTTTGAAGGTGCGGAAACAAGGTGGTAACATGTGAAAAGGCAGCCGAAGACAGCCAGGGCAGTAAAAAAATAAAATACTGTTTTGTTTTAATATCAGTGAATGTATTACATGCAACTATGACTAGTAGTCATAGTAATAATAATAATAATCTTTATTTTATATAGTGTCCTTAAAAGCAAACAAAGATAAATTCAACAAGAACAATAACATGCAGAAACAAAAACAAGGGAAAGGAATCATAAAAATACCAAAGTATGTTTTTTAGCTATATTTAAAAACACTCAAAGTTGCTGAATCTCTAGTAGTAGTAATAATAATAATAATAATAATAATAATAATAATAATAATAATAATAATAATAATAATAATAATCTGCAAGTTTGAAAGAAAACACACACTTGGCAGTTACCTCATTTCCAGGATGTGCAGCATTGTGCTGCATTGTTCCTTCACTGTAATGAAAGCATGCCACATTGTTTCCATGATTCTTGTAAAAATCCATACTGTGCCCTGGCTTGTGTCAGCACCATGCAGTGTCAGCATCCTCATACCCGACTGGCACAGTGATGTATAGTAGGCTATAACTGCACAAGAACGAACATTTAAAAAAAAAAAAAAAAAAGTTGGTTAACAAAGAAACTCAGTGTGAGTATTATAACATTAAAATGCTAATAAAAAAATAGAA
This sequence comes from Polyodon spathula, assembly GCF_017654505.1. NCBI lineage: Eukaryota > Metazoa > Chordata > Actinopteri > Acipenseriformes > Polyodontidae > Polyodon > Polyodon spathula. The sequence goes on from NC_054534.1 coordinate 74,933,065, forward strand.
AAAACCTTGGGGTGAATAGAACAAAAACCAATGTAACACTGTCACCAGGATCAGTTCTGGTAAATATAATACAATGAGAAGTCGAATGAAAACAAAAAAAAAAGTTGATTGCAGATTTTTAAATTTTTTTAAATGGACAGAGTCGGGTAGTTGTTTATTATTATTATTATTATTATTATTATTATTATATTATTATTATTATTATTATTTATTATATTATTATAGCGATATCAAGAAGTAAAACACAAGGCAAGTTCAGAAGGGCTAAATTAATTTTTATTTCTTTAACAAGTCATATTCTACTCATGTTCACAGCTGCTGCTTCTTTTCAATTCGTCCCTGGTATCCAGCTCCCACTGCCTTTTATAGGGGAGCTGGAGGGAGGCAGTGCTCGCTCCAGCCAATCCAGAGCTAGATGCCTCACCTGGCTGGAAAGTCCCAGGCCGGAAAGTCCCAGCCTTGATGGTCCCAGGCTGGCAGGTGTAGGGAGAATTCCCAAGCTCAGGGTTCCATAGAACGTTCTAAAAGGGAGGGGTCAGGGCCCCAACCTAACTGCGGGTAACCTTGCTCGGTGAAAAAGTACACCAACCCATCACTTTGGGGGTGGAGTGGAGTGGTCCTGGTCTTGAGGATCCCCAGCCGGCTGCACAACTCTCCATGACTCAGGACTCAGGAGGTGGTTCAGGGGGTTGCCTTGTATGCAAGTTGGTCATGAGTCGACAGTAATATGAGGCCAACCCCAGAAACGCCCTCACTAGCCCCGCTGGTTGGCGGGAGTGGGCCAGTCCCTCATGGCGTTGATCTTGTCAGGCTCCATGCAGATGCCTTCACCCCCAACCCGGTGTCCGAGGAAGGTGATCTTCATCCTCATGAAGTAACACTTATCCGGGTTGAGCTTCAGTCCCGCTGCCTCCAGGCATTGCAGCACCTGTTGGAGGGATGTGAGGGCTTCTTCGAAACTGGGGCCATGCACCATCAGGTCATCCAGGTAGACCAGAGAGCACTGTTGGGGGACACTGGCTGGGGCTCACTCCATCAACCACTCAAACATTGTCGGAGCATTGCAGAGTCCAAACATCACCCAGAACTGCCACAGGCCCTGTCCAGTCAAAAAGGCTGTCTTTGGGCCGGGCTTCAGGAGTGAGAGCTACCTGCCAGTAGCAACTTCTTAAGTCCAGAGAGGACAACCATGATGACCTGGCCACCAGGTCCAGGGACTCATCTATGCAGGGAAGAGGGTATAAATCCTTCCGAGCCATCCTGTACAACTGCGGTAGTAAACGCAGAATCCCCACTCTCCGTTCTTCTTAAGCACCATGACTACAGGGGCTGTCCATGGTCTCTAGGAAGGCTCCACTAGTCCCACCTCCAGTATTTCCCACAAGATTTTATTCTCCTTAGGCTGGTGAGCCAGCAGCACCCGGCGGGGTTGCATATTTCTCGACACTGCGTCCCCCATGTCGATCGTGTGCAGGACAAGGTGTGTGAAATAAATAAGCTGAATAAAACTATGCAAGGTGGGATCACTCATTTTATTGCCCAGCGTGAAATAATTGACGCATTCAAAAGGAAACTACTTCTACTACTACTAATTCTGGAAAATTTGTATCTGTGGAGGGACTACTTGAGCTCTTACATTCTAAATTGAGGAACAAAACATTGACTTTGATTTAATCAAACCGCAGCTGGCAAGCGCATCTGTCTGGTCTACTCAACAAATGTAATACTTACTTTCCTGAACTTACAACGGAAGCAGTATAAAAATCCATCTTTGACTATTGACCTAAGACATAAGATCTAAGTTAGGCTGCCTTTTTAGAAATAGAAAATATCTTTTCTCAGTCTAGCAAATCAAAATTGGAGACTACGACTATTCTCCCTGTTCTTGATTACATTTACCAGTTCACTTCTACTCAGTCTTTACATAAACTAGATGTATTTTGCAACTCATGCTGCAGATTTGTATTAGAATGACCCACCTTGAATCATCATTAAGGCTGGCTTTCACTTACAGACCAAAGGCTTTATCATTGGTACTGTTTTGTGTTTAAGTTTCTTAAAGGATTGTTGCCTTGTTGTTTAACTGCTCTGGTTAATAGGTTTGATACCAACTATAGTTAGCGTTCCTGTGATTCTGCCAACCTGGTCATTCTATGGGTTGGCACATGTTTGGGTAAAATGTCCTTTGCCTGTTGGCTTCCAAAAACTTTTAACCATGATATAAGGAGTACGTTTGATAGTTTCTCTTTTAAGTGTTTTAAAAATGATCTTCATGTAAATGTTTTGATCCCGATTAAGGATCCCTACATGTTCGGTTGAATGTCTTTTGCTTATGACTCCTAAAATGATTAAGACAGTACCACACATGCTATCATGTTGTTTTATGGTATATGTTTGTTGACAGGACACCCTTGTAAATTAAATACAGGCCTCAATGGGTTAAATTCTTGTCCCATCAAAGCTGTTAGAAGAGCTCATTGACATTTCATCAGACAGCTCCCTCAGAACCTATGTCAGTGAAATGTTAGCTCCCTCAGAACCTAGGTCAGTGAAATGCTAGCTCCCTCAGAACCTAGGTCAGTGAAATGCTAGCTCCCTCAGAACCTAGGTCAGTGAAATGCTAGCTCCCTCAGAACCTAGGTCAGTGAAATGCTAGCTCCCTCAGAACCTAGGTCAGTGAAATGCTAGTTCCCTCAGAACCTAGTTCAGTGAAATGGTGTGAGTGCTCTGATGAATACAGCACTGCTTCTTCTGCAGCACTGAAAGTGTTGGTACCATTCAGTACAACCTACTTATGCACAACGGATTTCAAGATATATTATAGTAAACAGATTGGCCATAGATTGGGTTCATGCCCCTTTAAGAATGTGACCCAAAAATAAAACTTTGATTTTTAAAGCACTTTCATGCACTTTTATTAAAAAATAAATCAAACAAACAGACACCTAGCTCTCACTGAGCACTAACTAAACATATGCAGGTCCCTGACTAATACACAGGACAGCTAAGCTGTTTACCTGACATATAACACAACAAAACACTACTACAAATTTATATAAAACCCAACTTAGGTTTTCCACAGACCTTACGACTTCCAGTTGGGCTCTTTACTCCACAGGAGCAACAGCATTAACCACACTGGCTGTTTTTCTTAAATACCCTGCACCTGGCTCTAATTTACAATGATAGCCAGGTGCATGGGATAATTAACAATAAAACAATAAACACAAACAAACAAATTAAACAAAAGCAATTAATTCAAACAAAACGTGCATTTTCACATTTTTTTAGGCAGGGAGGAATCTGACCCTCCCCCGTGCCACCTTACACCGATATATATATATATATATATATATATATATATATATATATATATATAATCCTTCTCTTGGAAAGCATAAAACACTTTTATATGCACCAGCTCATTATCAAAAAATCCTATTTGATGAATCACTCCCACATAAAGAAGTTACAGCTTTGCAGAAACATAAAGCCTTACTCATATAGTGCTTTACATGTAATTAAATCAAGGATGTATTAATAATGTACGGTAGTGCTGCCAGAACTCTCTGTGGTTAAGGAGGCATCTTGCATGGGTGTGCCGGTAGCTTTGCCATGGCACCTGAGGGGAAAGAAGATCTGATGGTCAATCACTGCCAAACCACCAAGCCAGCTGAGGCAAGAGCAGCTTTTTGTGGTTGCAGGGCCCATGCCAGCACAAGACGCCTACTGCAATTGTGTTACAGATGCTAGCTTTGGCTTCGGCTGCACTGGGTAATCCAGTAACATGTTGTGGTTTGACTTTTTTGGGTAGTGTCTATGGTGGGGTACCCACTTACAATGATACGATTTATGATTGCCATTGAATAATACAAAGCAAATATTTATCACTGTGATGCTATTAAAACTGCATGCTAGAAAATGTTGATTTTGTTAAAACTATTAAATTAAAATGGACATCTAAATTCCTTTTGTCTAAAACTGACACTAGCATCGTCGTTGTTTTTGAAAAATGACTGTGCAACAACATGCAAGTTAAGTAATGAAAGCATGTCAGTCAGTGACAGTGGCATGGAAAATTTGTCATGACAGCGGTGCCAGACTTTCCATGATGAGGTGGAAGGGGGGGGCAGAACAAAAAATTGAGTGGGCTACACCCCACTTTGTGAGGGCATGCATAAAGTACATTCAAATAATTTTCATTGTCAGAAGTGGACCAGGGTGAACAGCAAGCATTTAAACAGCAACCTTCAGGAAAGATAGAAGTTACAGGAGAGGAGTCATTATGTGAAAAAGTTCAAAAGTAGTAATAGTAAACTGTCAAAAAAATAATATTCACTAAGTTAGGGAGTGTACTGACACGAATGGGAATGAATGTGCATACCGAGTGTGTGGCTAAACTAAAGTTTATTGAAGTGCAGTAATCATTTGTTCCTGTATTATGGCACGTTGTCAAAAAATATTGCTTGTTAGGGAACACAAATATCTTTCAAACGTGTGTATCTGCAACTAGCTTTTGTAATTAACTACTTTTACAAAAACCTGCCTACTTCTTCCCAAAAGGAATCATAAAAAAATAAAAAATTAAAAAGCATGGCTCCAGGACTGAATTTATCACTGCTGTGCACGAAGTCCTGTGCAGCGGAATGTCTTTGAGATCGGTGCTGTTTGTATCATTTACAATGTCTTTGATGATCCACAGTGGGAATGGCAGTGTGATTTGCCAATAGAAACGCTAGTTTTATGTGGTCATTTTTTGTATTAATTGTGAACAAGTAGCTTTCTAATATATTAAATATTTCCTTTTCAGGGGTTAGTAAATATAACTTGAATAATATATTTTTATTTAGGATTGTTGTTTTTCCCCAATGTTTTCTTCCCCTTTAAGAACTTGATTTTACCCTGTTAGCCATTGAGTAGTAAAATTGGTTTAATGTACGTGTTTTGGTGCGTGCAGAACAAAGAAACTGCATGCAAATGAGGGTGCAACATTTTAATAAGCGATTAATCTATAATTTAAAAAAGAATAAATGCAAGACACACTTTATTACAATCAACATTCATAATTGTATCAACATTAATACAGACTAGTCATTTATTAAAATGTGCTCACGTTTTAGCGTTCTTCTTTCTGTGTTTAATGAGAAAGTAAAGGCCTGGACGATTTAAAAGCCTATTTAATTGTTTCACATTAAAACCACATAAATTAAAGTGATTTTCTCACAAAGCGTAATTAAAAACAGCCATATTTCGCAGAAAAACCACCCAGTCGGCAGCACTGCAGCTGACATCCGACAGGCCAGACAGAAGGCTCTCTCAGGCCAAATCCCGCCAATTGAAGAATGCTGGTTAATAGAACAAACATTTCATTTTAATTCTAGCTTGATTTGTGCATGTAATTATGATGCACATTAGTAAGTGGAACTGCTGGCAAGCATAGTATGGGACATGATCCTAACTGAGTTGAAACTTACTTTGAAACCATATTATGTGGTTTCTAGAAAAACCTATTGAAAAACAAATTAAATAAATAGCTGAATTCAATGAGGGCCCCACTAAAATTAGTAAGTTGACTAAAATGGGTCTTTAAATGTTTACCTCCACCTGTTTTCACATATATTTAGTTTTCTTTATATATGTTATACATAATGTATACAAGTAAAGTAAAAGTCAATACAAATAAATCAAATACTAGGGTATAACAGGATTTCAGGGAGATTAAATATCACCCTGCCTTGCAAATTCATATTTCAGTACCATAACAGAGTCCAGCTGGACCACTGTCTGGTGTAGAAAGAAGTCCCCAACTTTGGTCACATAATCTTTCATTCCTTCTTACAGGTTAGCCAGTGTTGCAGCAGTGTTTGTGCCGCCAAAGAACTCCACTAGGTTAAGGTTGGACTGTGAGGGATAAATAAATAAATTCTCACACATAATGTTTCACAGTCCTCATAAAAATTCAGACAGAGTGGTTTAGGCTAAATTCCCAGAAGGCCAAAAAAAAAAAACCTGCAATGCTAAATTTTCTGCCAATACTGCTCTCAATCTGGTGAGTCATTTAAGAATATTGCCTGTCTTAATCATTATTTTATACACCCCCCACCTTTTCTTCAAATCCTTGTCTGTAATTAAAAATCCAGATTTTAAAAATAATTTTCCCCATACAAAACACAAAACTGAGGGCCAATCAGAGTAACAGGAAGAGCATAACATATCGACAAATGATCAATTATTTTTAACCATAATAAAGTAATGCCATTGTAACTAATCATGTGCTGGGGAGAGAGTGAGGAAGAATATTGAATGTTGCTTCACAACAATAGTACATGGAACATTGGCAAAAAGCAAAAACACATTTCAATTGTAACCCTTTTTAGCATGGCTCCCTAGGGGACGTTTCTGCGTCAGAATCAACCATGCTAATCAGGATGGAACTTTCACAAGTAGACGGATGAATGGTATGATGAGATAGCTCTCATTAACCTAACAAAATCCTCACAGGTATATTGTTGGTGTGCTATCTTTTTTCATTTTAAAATTGTATCACTTCAAGGCAAGTGAATAAAATAAATCACTGCCATCCTGCTATAAACTCACTTCCTTGCAGGCTAAGATCCCACCACCTTAGTCTTACAATTACCTGCTAAGCTGCACATGAGGGACTATGTGGGACCGTAAAGGTTCCTATTAGAGCTGTGCGGATATTCAGATTTACTGTGTAATTCCCGTTAAATGTTTTTAGTTGTTAGGCATGTGGAAAAAAGCTTAGGATGTGTCAATTACAGAACACAAAACAAAGTGTACCATCATTTACCCTTGTCTAAACATATTTCAATACCAATCAATAACAATATGACAGTGTGGTTTAATATAGAATATAGCTAAAATCATTCATATTTTACCTGTGAGTGTCTGTCTTACCTGTCTTGTATCTGGTTGATAAAAACATTATTTTGATTTCACTTCTGGATTTTTACTTTGCTCTTGTCTGTAAAAAACACATCATCTCAGCAGTGAATAGTGGGATTGCAGTCCATGTTAAGGCTTAACCTCTGATTGTACTCAACAAGCAAATGCATATCACAAGAGACAAAGCAGTAGATAATGGGCTCAAAGATTCTGAGGTAAAAATTAACTAGTATTTGTATAATTATATATTATTTGTTAGATGTTCTGTCTACTCTCTCACTTATTCCATGCTTCAATACTCCACCCCCAATCACTGTAAGCTCGCAGCCTCTCAGTTTGTATCCAATCACAGCAGTCTCTCAGTTGAAACCACACCCTCTTCACTCCCCCAGCAGCCATCTTGAAAAGACTGTTGAAACAGACTTTAAAATTGTGAGTGTAAAAAGTTGACAGGATGTTAACAATAAAAAGAAAAATTACAGGTATGCTATTTAAACAGTTGTAGCAACATGTGGGTACATACTTTTCCTATATTTTCCAGAGCCCTGCTACTTTATTATTATTATTTAGTCAATTAGCAGATGCTTTTATCCAAAGTGACTTACAGAGACTAGGGGTTGAACTATGCATCAACAATTGCTTCTGCAGAGGCACTTACAATAGGACCTTGGTCTTACATCTCACCCAAAGGACAGACCACAAGAAGGTTAAGTGACTTGCTCAAGGTCACACATAGTGGGGCAGTGGCTGAGCTGGGATTTGAACCAAGAATCTCCTAGCATCAAGCCTGTTTCTTTAACCACTGTATCATCAAGCCTCCGCTTATTCTGTAAGCAAAGGATAAAGAAAGGTCAGATGTACACACAAAAAATCAGTGGTATGTATTTGTTTCACAACATGCTTTGTGTAAGATTATGGCACCACCTGGCAGTACGACAGTAAAAATGTCAGCTCCCCAAGTGAAAGGAAAATGTCCTTCCAAAAGGCTTTTAAATCACTCAATGTAGAAGTTCATTGCCATTGATTTATTTAATTTAATTCTACCTGGGTTTGTGTCATGTTTTCATCTGAAATGTGAACTGCCTGATCCTAATAGTTATAGACAAGCCTAAAGTACATTTGTTTTATAATGAAAGGTAACCAGTTAAGATCTAGAAACAGAATACATTCATAAGAATGCTTCTTGTAAATTCCCATATGGAAGAACCATATTTGAATATGTATTTCTTTATCGCCACATACATCTTTACAAATGAAGACTGTCGGAACCATATGCCATATGAAGCTCAACTACAAGGCATACTGATAATTTCTTATATGTTAGTCAAATTCAGCGAAGGTGAGCATTGAATACATCTGCTTGCCTCAATAGCAGCAGCATACACTATACCTGTACAACCTGTAAAGGATCAGGTCAGGTTAAAGCCAATTCACAGAATCATGGCATTAGTTTTCAACAGACGATCTTTCTCTTCAAAGTGTTTTTATAATCTTTCCATCCTTGTTTTAAAGTCAGAGCCAAGCTTTCCAAGCTCCTTCTTGAAGCAACTCTTTCAAGCTTGTCTGGCTGAGCACAGGCTCTGGAGCCTATTTTAATCAAAAGGAACATATAGTTTTGGGTCTGGTTTGGTTTTACTTGAAACAATTCTTTCAGGGACAACATGAATAAAAACCTGATAAAGGAACATGCAGACAGACTTTTTTTTTTCTCCAAACAATTTGCAACAATAGCGGTTGTACAAGCCTAGATTTAGATTAAAGCATGGAGAGGTAGAGAGAGAAACAGACAGTAAGACAGATACATGTTTGTGTCTTTTTATAGCATTATGTATAACACCTGGCTTCCTGTTAGGTTTAAGATTCTGTTTCATGGATAACGTCATACAGATTTATAGCCCTGCACATCTTTAGGTACTGCAAGTTCTTGCAAGATGCTGCAAATCATAAAGCAGGTTTTAATTCAGTTCGGTGTTTTTTGTGTGTGTGTGTGTGTGTGTGTGTGTGTGTGTGTGTGTGTGTGTGTGTGTGTGTGTGTGTGTGTGTGTGTGTATATATATATATATATATATATATATATATATATATATATATAATATTATATATATATATATATACACACACTGTGGCTTGCAAAAGTATTCAGACCCCTGACCAATTCTCTCATATTACTGAATTACAAATGGTACATTGAAATTTCGTTCTGTTCGATATTTTATTTTAAAACACTTAAACTCAAAATCAATTATTGTAAGGTGACATTGGTTTTATGTTGGGAAATATTTTTAAGAAAAATAAAAAACTGAAATATCTTGCTTGCATAAGTATTCAACCCCCACATATTAATATTTGGTAGAGCCACCTTTCGCTGCAATAACAGCTTTAAGTCTTTTGGGGTAAGTATGTACCAGCTTTGCACACAGTGTCGGAGTGATTTTGGCCCATTCTTCTTGGCAGATTTGCTCCAGGTTGTTCAGGTTGGTTGGACGACGCTTGTGGACCGCAATTTTCAAATAGTGCCACAGATTCTCAATGGGATTGAGATCAGGACTTTGACTGGGCCACTGTAGGACATTCACCTTTTTGTTCTTGAGCCATTCCAGTGTTGCTTTGGCCTTGTGCTTGGGATCATTGTCCTGCTGAAAGGTGAATTTCCTCCCAAGCTTCAGTTTTTTAGCAGACTGAAGCAGATTCTCTTGCAGTATTTTCCTGTATTTTGCTCCATCCATTCTTCCTTCAATTGTAACAAGATGCCCAGTCCCTGCTGATGAGAAGCATCCCCACAGCATGATGCTGCCACCACCATACTTCACTGTAGGGATGGTGTGTCTTGAGGCATGGGCAGTGTTAGGTTTGCGCCACACATAGCGCTTTGAGTTTTGGCCAAAAAGCTCTCTCTTGGTCTCATCTGACCACAAAACCTTTTCCCACATCGCAGCTGGGTCACTCTCATACTTTCTGGCAAACTCCAGACATGCTTTCAGATGTTACTTTTTGAGTAACAGCTTCTTTCTTGCCACCCTCCCATACAGGCCAGTGTTATGCAGAGCTCTTGATATGGTTGACTGGTGCACCATTACTCCACTCCCAGCCACTGAACTCTGTAGCTCCTTCAAAGTGATTGTTGGCCTCTCTGTGGCTTCTCACAAGTCTCCTTCTTGTTTGAGCGCTGAGTTTTGAGGGACGGCCTTTTCTTGGCAGTGCCTGGGTGGTGTGATGCAGCTTCCACTTCCTGATTATTGATCCAACTGTGCTCACTGGGATATCCAAACACTTGGATATTATTTTGTACCCTTTCCCTAATCTATGCATTTGTATTACTTTATCTCTAACTTCTGTAGCATGCTCTTTGGTTTTTATTTTCCTTCAGATTCACAGCCTTACCAATGATCCTTCTACAGTGGGGTTTTTATCCAGAAAATGTGACAGAAATTTTAATGGTTCACAGGTGGAGGCCAATGGTAAGGTAATTGTGTCCTCGTTTGGGCAATTTCTTTCATCGGTGCAAACTGGGAGCTTCCACAGCACAGGGGTTGAATACTTATGCAAACAAGATATTTCCGTTTTTTATTTTTCTTAAAAATATTTCCCAACATAAAACCAATGTCACCTTACAATAATTGATTCTGAGTTTTAGTGTTTAAAAATAAAATATCAAACAGAACGAAATTTCAATGTACCATTTGTAATTCAGTAATATGAGAGAATTGGTCAGGGGTCTGAATACTTTTGCAAGCCACTGTATACACACACACACACACACACACACACACACACACACACACACACACACACTGGCTCTCAAAAGTATTCACCCCCATTGGACTTTTCCACATTTTATTGTGTTACAACATGGAATCATAATGGAATTAAGTAGGAGTTTTTGCCACTGATCAACACAGAAAAAGTCCATAATGTCAAAGGGAAAAATAAAATCTACAAATTTTTCTAAATTAATTACAAATACAAAACAGAAAATAATTGATTGTATAAGTTTTCAGCCCCTTGAGTCAACATTTGGTCGAGTCACCTTTGGTAGCAATTACAGCTATGAGTCTATTTGGGTAAGTCTCTACCAGCTTTGCACATCTGAACACTACAATTTTTGCCCATTCTTCTTTGCAAAATCGCTCAAGCTCAGTCAAGTTGGATGGGGACCTTTGGTAAACAGCAATTTTCAACTCTTTCCACCTATTCTCAATTGGATTGAGGTCCAGGCTTTGACTGGGCCACTCCAGGACATTGACCTTTTTGTTTTAAAGCCACTCCAGTGTGGCTTTGGCTGTATGTATGGGGTCATTGTCCTGCTGGAAAATGAATCTTCTCCCAAGTTCCAGGTTTCTTGTAGACTTCAGCAGGTTTTCCTCCAGGATTTCTCTGTACTTTGCTGCATCCATTTTGCCCTCTATCTTCATGAGCTTTCCAGGCCCCGACGCAGAGAAGCATCCCCATAACATGATGCTGCCACCACCATGCTTCACGGTAGGGATGGTGGTCTCAGGATGATGTGCGGTGTTAGGCTTGCGCCAAACATAGCGCTTAGTGTTGAGGCCAAAAAGCTCTATTTTGGTCTCATCAGACCATAGAATCTTCTTCCACTTGGTCTCAGAGTCTCCCACATGCCTTCTGGCAAACTCTAGTTGAGATTTGATGTGAGCTTTTTTCAACAATGGCTTTTTTTTTTGCCACTCTCCCATAAAACCAGTTTTGTGAAGCACCCAGGCTATTGTTGCCTTATGCACAGTGTCTCCCATCTCAGCCGTGGAAGACTGTAACTCCTTTAGAGTTGCCATAGGCCTCTTGCTGGCCTCCATAAATAGTGCCCTTCTCACCCATGTACTTAGTTTTTGAGGACAGCCTAGTCTAGACAGATTCACATATTCTCTCAATTTCTTGATAATGGACTTTATTGTGTTCCGGGGGATATTCAATACCTTGGAAATTTTCTTATATCCTACCCCTGATTGGTGCTTTTGAAGAACCTTATTCCGGATTTGCTTTGAATGTTCCTTTGTCTTCATGATGTAGTTTTTGTTAGGAAATGTACTAACCAACTGTGGGGCCTCCCAGATACAGGTGTATTTAACCTGAAATCATGTGAAACTCCTTAATTGCACACAGGTGGACCCCATTCAACTAATTAAAGACAATTGGTTGCGTCATCGCAAAAGGGGTGAATACTTATGCAATTAATTACTTTCTGTTTTATATTTGTAATTAATTTAGAACAATTTGTAGATTTTATTTTTCACTTTGACATTATAAACTTTTTTGTGTTGATCAGTGGCAAAAACTTCTAATTAAATCCATTTTGATTCCATGTTGTAACACAATAAAATGAGGAAAAGTCCAAGAGAGGTGAATACTTTTGAGAGCCATTATATATATATATATATATATATATATATATATATATATATATATATATATATATATATATAGTCCATATATATATATATATATATATATATATATATATATTTTATGTAAAAGTCTACATAATTCAGTTAATAATACACCTGACAGATGGATTAGAGTATGATTCACTTACAATGGAGACGTACAGTCTCCTTTGAAATCATGTAAATTTGAAGCCAGTGATATTTTAAAAATAAAACATTCTCTTGAATAAAAGATGTGTGTTTGAGGATATGCTTAGTTATGGAGGGAGTTTTGCTTAGCATCTGTGCCAGTTGAATTTACAGTATAATCGTAAATCTCGAAAAACTACTCACTTCTAAATCTTTTGTAGTCATTTTTGTATTACTTTAGTATAAATACATGTTAATTTGGATTCATATGTTGTTTTTTTCTGACTTTATGTGAACGAAAAGACACAAAAGCGCCCATTTTCTCATTGGAAATAGTGATATTTTGAAATTTACCTGTCCTTGTCACAAAAGCAAAGTTTGTGGGGAATAATAGCAATTTTCTATACTTTTGAGGCATAAGCAATTAGGAAATAACACTTACTACCCAGGAACAAAAAAAAAAAAAAAAAAAAATGTGTTACACGGTGTTATCATAATTACGGATCATTATTTGTTCGTGTTGAGTATTTTGTATTGCTCTTAAGCTTACATAGGGTGCAGTGCAAAATAATTGCTTCAAAGCAATGAAATTAGAATTTTGCATCTGCAATTGTTTGCACTATGCCTATACTTACATTTACCCCATGATGAGGCCTGCAGATAAGTGTTAAATGTGTGCAGTAAATCAATTGAGAGCTCACTAAGAGCTAGGGTGGAACAAAAGCCAGAAGACCCTGTGGCCATCCAAGAACTTTTGACAGCACTTATAGCTCACAATGTATGTTCCTTCCTGTGACTGGGTACACCCCGCCCCTGTGTTTACTTGAATTATTTTTGTATTATTATTGTTTAATATATTTGTGTTTATTTTAATTAAATGCAGTTGGCAGGGACAACAATGTTTACTTCTCGTCTCGCCAAACTACATCCCATGAGATTGTATGTTAGGCAGCTAATAATTTATTGACAAATTGGCTGTTGACCACGCTTATTAGAAAACCTGTGCAGAATGTGGTTGAGGGATAAATGAGGTAACTGATAACCAGTTAGTCCATCAATCACAATATAGACCAGCAGCTGAACACTAGACCAGTGAAATCAAAATGCCTATAGGCTTGGTCTCTGAATGCAGCATTAAAACGGTCCATATGAAAGTGTCAGTATCAAGTATGGAGTTGATGTAGTGTCTGCATCGACAGGGTATGCTTCTAACCAACAAATGGCATTCCTAAATTGTTGTAGACTGTGTCTATGTACCTCAGAACTGGAAGCCCAATAAGATCTGTGTGACCTCTAAAATAGACGCCTCCTCACAGCTTAAGTCTCTTACTGCCTTCCGCCGCCTCCTCAAGACCCTCCTGTTTAGACTGCTCTTGTAGATCTCTTGATCTACCCCTTCTACTATGCACTGGACTTGCCTGATCAAAGCGCCATATTACTGGATGCTCAGCTGATGCACTATACTTGCAACATTGCATTACTATCATGTCATTGTAAATACAAATTGTCTTAATCCTAAATTGATAGCTCACATTGTATTCTAGTAGTATTGGCACTTACTGTAAACTGCACTATTTAAATATTGTTTTTCCACTGTAACCTTTTATTGCCCTGTAAAGCATGTAAGTCGCCTTGGATAAAGCTAATTGTAATAATTAATAAGTGAGTCCATCCAAAACATTCATGTGCAACGTTATCAAATTGACCAAATCATTCTTTCCTGGCTCTTCATACTCAAACCAGTCGATCAATAGTAAACTGATGAAATGTTAATTAATCAGGAAATAAAGCAAATAACCAATGACAGCTTCCTGTGCTGGTGATCAGGGAGGTAATCAGCAGTCTCATTGGCCTTGTGGGGTCAATATTGGATCTTTAGTTGGTCTTCTTGACCTAAAACCAGACTTGTGCTATCTGTTTCCTACAGTTTGGTTACTTATGGGGACTC